>NC_031796.1:1974343-2076807 GCF_001522545.3 Parus major | reverse complement strand
CTTCCCAAACTTCCCTCTTCCTTCCCTGAACTTCCTGAACTCTCCTTAGTCTCCTTTCTTCTTTTTAAACTGGCAGTACAGTAGGAAAAACCTGCCCAAGATGATTTGTCCTTTCACACATTTGTCATTTCTCACATTCTGTTGTCAAAACTGCAGCAGCTGGGCCACATTTCCACTTCTGGACTCTCACAGAACCTCAAGCATTGTCTCTTGACAATACCCTGTGGCATGCAGTGTGCATGAGAGATTCCAAGCTGTACATCCTACTCTGCTCCCAGAAATATCCAAATTCCCATTTTAAATTACTGCTGTTGTCCTTTGGAGATGCAGACGGGTGAAACTGCCCCTTGGAAAGGGAATCCTCCCCACAGGGCTGTGATGAACTCCTGTGTACTTTGTTTTAGCTACTTGTTTATCATTTCTGCCATGTGCTGAAGGCATTGGAGAGCTGCTGCAGCCTCCACGAGTCTGTGAGGGCAGCACAGACCCCAGGGGATGCCCAGGGACTGGTGGCAAAGTTCCCAGCAACAGATCCACACTTCAAATCCTGATTCCCCACTGCTCCCTCCCAAATCACACTTGTGAGCCCCTGGGAAATGTGATAGCGTGTCTGTGCTGCAAGGGATGAGAACAAAGGGGATTGTTAAACTGAGGGCAAAGTCATGGGGAGAAACTTCTGGAATTTTGTTCCTGCACATTCCCCATCTTTATTTGTGGAGTTCTGAAGCAGCAAAACCAGTATGGAACAAACCAGACTGATTCCCTTGGAATGGAAAGTTCCACTTCTGATGGCCAGAGATCAGGTCAGCTCAGCCACCCAAGTCCACAGTCACACCTCACAGATTTCTCCAGTTTTACTACTTTGGCCACCAAAATGACACCCAGAAGATGAAGCTGCACATCATGGATAAAAATATTAATTGATTGATTTCTAGCTTTTGCAGACATTTGTAGAATTTAAGTTCATTTATACTGAAAAAAACATGTTTAGGCAAAATTGTTACCATTTTGCTGATCATTTCTGGGTAGAAATATTACACTAGGACACACAGAACTCCATTGCCTACTGGTTACACACAAAAATTAACTTACTAATTCTCAGCATAACAAAAATACTGCTGGCATGTTTAGTTCAGGGAATCTAGCAAGAGGAGCAAGAGGGGAGAAAGCATCAAGGAACTCATAAAACTGAGTCCCTGAAACACTGGCAGTTTGGACTTTGCTCACTAAAGGAAATGCATTTTTCTTTGCACTGCTTGGAGATTCTTTGAGCACCAACTTTAAATACACAGGAGGAAAAAAAACCAAAAAATAATAAAAAGAAAGGAAAAGAAGAAGAAAAAAAGAAAGGATTGAAAAAAATGAAAAAGGGTTGCCATAGTCTCAGGCAAAGTCAGTTTAAGTTTGCTTTTTATCATAATTGGTACAGCATCACTTTGGCTATGGCTTGAAATTTGGCCTTGAAATAAGACTCTTGACTGAATTGCAGAAATGTACACAAATAGCAAACAGGTTTTTCAGGACATCACAATGACAAGGATGATACTGAGGCCAGTCATGTACACAGACACCAGATCTGCTTGTAGTTTTCATTTAGCAAGGATTAGAAAAAGTAATGTACACACAGAACTGAAAGTCCTGGGATGTGGAATTATCCACTCTGTTATTAAAACACAAGAGTGTTCGAGGTGGGCCTGGGTAAAAACCAGTTTCTCTGTTTTGTTGTTTTACTGCCTTACATCCCCAGTATTTCCAGGCCATGCACCACAGCTGAGGGTGCTCACTGAGTGATTTGTTCTTATGTCCTGCACCAAAGCTGGGCACCAAACACTCCTAACATCCTGCATGCTGCATGTTCTTGGCTGCCTGCTGCATGGTAGATCAGGGGAGGATGAAAAAATGTATATAAGGAATAAAAATTATAATGTGGGGAAGGAAACTCTTTCGATGCAATGGCAGCAAGGAATGAGAGCTTCTTTCCCACAGCTCCTGTTCTGTGACTGTGCAGACCCAGGCAATTCTGACAACACTCCCCATCCTGACTGAGCTGTCCCACCTCTGTCCTCTCAAAACCAAGGCTGGCAACACCACTCAGTCATGCTGAGCTCGAGGGGGCATAAAGCAAAACATCTTAAAGCTTCCACTGAGCACTTCAAGGAGTTGTTTAGATCTCTGCAACTGCACATGTTCACACACAGCAATTACACAAGTGTGCTTGCCTCCTAGAGAACCAGAACTCAAGCAATAAGGCAGAAAGCAGCAGCAGATCACGGAAGGAAAGGACAGCTTTCACTAAGGAGCAGCTGCGGGAGCTGGAAGCTGAATTTGCCCACCACAACTACTTGACAAGGCTCAGGAGATACGAGATAGCTGTGAACCTGGATCTCACCGAAAGACAAGTACTTTCCAAACCCTTGTCTCCCCAGCTCCTTCTTCCTCCCCCACAACTTCTCCCTAATGCTAAAAACCAGATATGTTACTCAAGAGTCTGCTTTTGCAATGGCACAAAGGTATTTTAAAACAAAGCCTCCACATTCTTTCAGACACCTTTGTTACACATTTTTGTAAGTAGTTAATAAATTTAATTATGTTTCTCTAAACTAAAGATAGACTTGGTAATAATTGGTCTCTACTGAGTTCTTGTTTATCACCATTCATTGGTACATATTGATATATCAAAGTTTACATATGGGCTATGGATATCACCTTTGACTTAGAGGAAATTATTCAAATGAATGTTTGATACCCTTCCTGAGTCAGGTGGTATTTTGAGATGATAAAGAAAGACAATTATACAGAGTTTTGTGGAGAGAGGTATTTCTGTTCTCTCATTGTCATCTCATTGTCCAGGTTTCCTTATCAAGGCTAAGTGGACAGCAGAACAATTATGTAATTATGTGAGGCAAATTAAAAATCCTAAAGCATTAGATTGAATGGCCTAGATGTTAAAAATATATGAGAGGCACTGTGCCTTATTTGACATGAAGATAGATTCTAGGCAAAGCACTTGTACTATCTTTGAGGGTTTCAGAGGAACATCTGTGTGGAGCATTTTAGAAAGAATTGTTCCATAAAGGATTAGTCAAACCTGTGAGGCTCTGTTCACCTTTTCTTCTAGAATTCCACAAATCATCTCTCTACACACTTATGCATAGCTCTGCTTATACAGCTCAGGTTGAGGCAACAAGTAATTATTTTCTTTTTATCACCCAGGTCAAAGTATGGTTTCAAAACAGAAGAATGAAGTGGAAACGTGTTAAAGGTGGGCAAGCAGTGCCCCCACACGAACATGACACAGAGGATGTGGACTCTGCTGCCTCCCCCAGCTCTGAGTAGTCCCTGCAGCAATGGGAGAGGAGTTTGGAGAAAGTCATTGATTGGAATGTGGGTACAACTGCTTAGAATCAGCTCCACAATGAGATCACCCTGCCTGCCCCAGTCCTGTAGCTCATAGTCTTTAAAAGGTGCAGGATGCTTGAGGTTACTGAGGCAATTAAAGAGCACAGGGGGGAAAAAGCCAAGGGAGAGCATGATTTTGATTTTTGTCTCTCAAACTTACTATCACAGATGTGTCTACAGAAAAAAACAACAAACACCAAATAGAAAACAGAGACTCTCACCAGAAAATCCAGACTGTTAGTCAGCATATGAAGCTGTATTCTCATCCAGGGGTCACACCTATTTCCCTGGTCACACCTATTCATTCTGCATTTGGACTTGACAATGCACATCTTCCTGTGCCCTTCTTGGAGAGAAATAAATACTTTGATAGTCACTGGTTTTTCTTGCAAAATGAGTTGAACACCTATATAATTAGGCAATAAGATTACAAAATAAAATGTGAGACTAAAAACACACACAGAAGTCAACTCACCAGTTTTAGAAGAGATGGCTTTCACACTGACAGTCCGAAAAGGTAGGTGCCTTGTTGATGGCAGCAATTTGCAGAGGGAGATTTCATCCAGGCTTAATGTAAAACTGAAATTAAATTGCTAGATCTCAGTTTCAAATATTTTTTCAAAACAGTCATTACCAAATGTCCCAGCAGGCACAGCAGAGATTGAACTCTCAACACAACAGCTAAAATATTGTTATTTTGGTTTCAAGTTTTTCCAATAAACTGCCACAGCACCACCAGAAGTCTTAAGAACACCTAAGAACATTATCACTTTAAATTATCCCTGCTTTCAACCAGAACTTGTAGTGTATAAAATTATGATGATTTAGAAAAGCATAGTGCCTGCTCGCATTTCTTGCATCTTTTTTGTTTAATGCCATATTTTAAGCAGAATTTTACACTAGTGTACCACATCATGACTATTGAGAATGCTGAAACTTTGGTTTAAATATTTCAAATGTAACCATTAATTGCAGCTACAGCCTTCCTCTGATGCACTGCTGTTGTGAACTGTAGATATGCTGGGTATGAATTTGTATATCTGGATTCTATGTTTATAAAGTTGTTAGTGGTAATTCCACTTGTAAAAGACCTCAAATTTGATAAATATCAACTTCTTTTTTTTTTAAGAGATGCTGTATTCTTTTCAAAGAGGTGCTTACTGTACTTACTGTATCTACTAAGAGAAAACATACATTCTTCAGAGTTCCAAACTCTGACAGATGAAAAAAAACCAACAGTTTAGAGTAAATATTTATGCAAAACCAATTTAAAAGAATTAATATTTTTAAAAAGAAATATTTAAAACTAAAGAAACTTGAGCAGTTTGAGCAGCACTGAGGAAGTGAGTTTGGTTACTGTCTGATTTCTCATACTGCACTGCTTGCTCTTATCCACTTCATTCAAAAACAACACACAAACAACAAAACAAAAAAGTTACACAAAACAAAATGCCAACACTCCTCTGCCCATGAAAAAGAAAAAAAACAAACAACAAACTAAGAAATCAGCATCAGGGATTTCTAACACAGGTCCTTCCACAAACCTGCAGTCACAGCATGGATGTAAACCCATGTAAATTCTGTGAGTATAATAAATACTAAATGATCAGTTATAATATTTAGGGGCACACAAGTTCTCTCTCCAAGCTAGACCTACCCCTGTCTCTTCAGGTCTTTATGATAAGGAAAAAATACCCTCAGCTTCCTCCTGGGACACTTTTGGTAGATGTTTAAATGGAAGGTGGTACAGAGATGGTCAGATCCCAGTTACTTCAGCAGTGATAAGGGTGGAGAATGAGAGAACACCATTCTTTTGGTTAACAAACCTAATGTCAGAAACAGGTTAATAATCTCATTAGGTGACATAAAACTAGTTGGCTAAAATGCACAGATGAGAAGAAGTTACAGTTTACTGTATCTTTAAGAAAATAAATTGTTTTTGGCTTTACTTCTTGAACCTTGGTGCCTTCTGATTCGACTTCGGACTAAACTCAGTTTGGCTCTTGGCAAAGACAAAAGAAAACTGTATTTTGTGAAGAACTCTGGTGCTCAGATATCCTACCCTCTTCTGGAACAGAAATCACCAACAGAAATCAGGAGTCCTTTTTTACCTCTATCCTTGTAACCTCTTAAGCCATTTAATACTGTACATCACCTCCTCTCCACTGTGGTTAGAAAGTTTGCAACCTGCAGGAACAACTTATTTTGAGATGAAAACTTTCATGCTCTTGGCTACTAGCATAAACCAAAACCAGCTCACCAACCAGAGGAGAGGTTAATAAATCTTCCCTTTCAAGAAAGCACAATGAATCCTAATTTACTTAAAAACTGATCAATGGGATCTCGGTCTGTACCCATAATTACAGCTCCTAAAAAGTCCTTGCTCTGAATTTTGAGAAATAAGCTATGAGTCACCTGTGAGATTGTCTTGTGCTTAGGCAGTTTCTTCATTAAACCATCTGCTCACTCTAAGATTTTAGTGTTTTGAGAAGGAACATTTCACTCCTGACATCAAAGCATTTGACCTCTGAACCTCTGGTGCCAAGAATCTTCCAGGGAAGGCCTGTGGTCTGCGAGCAAAGTCTTTGACCAGCACTTATTTTTCTCAGAAATACACATCAGGCTCTATTCTCCTCACAGAAGGGAGGGAAGCTACCTGGGGATGTTTGGCAGTGTTTTCCATGCCTTACTCTCAGTAAATAATCTGAGCACACAATCACCCCATGGCATCAGAGAAGTCTGGCAGGGATTCCCCAGGAAGCACAGGCAAGCAGAGCAGTGAGACTTTCTGCCAGTGCAAACAGCTCACAGGGAACAGGGATATCTGGATAAACACAAAAATATGTGCTGGAGCCCTTTATATCTGTGCTGCCTCTTCCAAACAGAGCAGGAGAAGTGCTTTCCTTAGAGCCAGAGACTTTATGGACTCTTTATCTCTCTAGCCAGATGCCAGTGGAGCAGAGGCCCTTATTTGTTTTACAGGTTCTGTATCCTAGGAGTCCTCTCAGTTGCTCCATGCCATTCTACAGCTTTAAGCCAGTGATTTTTTCAGTCAATGGAGCTAATTAAACTCCAAAGACATCCCCAGGCCAGTCCAATGTTGCCTTGAATGTGTCCAGGGATGGGGCATCCACAACTCCTCTGGGCAACCTGTGCCAGGGCCTCACCACCCTCACAGTAAAAAATGTCATGGATTTGCTGTGAATAAGGAGCCAAACCCTCCAGTTCACACTGTCTGGGAAACAAAAGAGCCCTTAAGCAAATATTTCACAGCCAGAGATTTTGACTGGGACAGATTTTACACGAGCAAAGCTTACAAATCCTACTTCCTGTAGAATTTCCTACGCATGGAAACAAGCACACACAACAAATCAGGGCATTTTACAGAACACACCATTTTTCAATTACCCTATTTTCTTCCCCCACCTCTAGCAGTGCTTATATTAAGTTTGATCAGCCACTATCTCAAATTTTAGATAATTCCCTTCCCTTGAGGAGGGTGCAGAGCCCCTTCAAGTCTGCCTCAGTTACTGGGCTGAGCGTGCTGGACCCGCACAGCTCCTCTGGACAGATGGACAGGAAATCCACTTTCTTTCAGTGCTTACAGCAGAAGGGCTCAGTCTGACTGGAACTTGCCTGGTGTGGCTGTAAAATAACCTCAGGCTCAGGCTCTTGCCTTTCAGGCTGTATTTGTGAGTTATGATGGGGCAGCTTCCCCTCAGCTCCGGGTCCAGGTGTTGGCTCCCCATCCCCACCCTCCCCACACACAATGCCACATTGTTCTGCTTTCTGCACAAAGGAAGGATTTTCATACACTACCAGACTCTTACACCACCGTTCCCTTCCTCTATACCATAATTGTTATTTTATTCTTTTAAATAACTCTTAGACAGGGATAAACTTCCAGGGTTGTCTGGAAGCTCCTCTGGGACCAGATTGCAGAAGAGATAATGGGAGTGAGTAACAGAGAGGATGGTGACTTCATACCACAGAGCTTTGAGTCGTGTTTCTCTTTCCTTATTAAAGAAGAAAACAGTTTTTCAAGCCTTGCTGAATATCCCTGGCTTTGGAGCAGGGCACAGACACGTGACTTGACATGCTTTCTTACAGCCTTTAATTTTTAGTTCAGTGAAAGTTTATTATGGCCCATGCTCATACCTGAGGTTAATCTGTCACCCAGAATGCCACGTGTGAAGTATTTCCTATACCCAGGAATTCATCACCAGGTGAGTGTTAGCCCAGCAATGCTCCAGTTAAGTTGATGGTTGTAAAGACACCCAAAAAAAAAGGAGTTTCTTCCTTTCGACACTCACCACAAACATCCTAGCAGTTTTGTACCTCCATCTACTTTTAATTCTATATTTCTATATTTCTATGCTTTTGTATATCTACATTTCAACACTTTCCATTCTCTATTTCTTTCATGAGAGATGATCAAGAAAAGTGATGTAACTGTTGAGAATCTGTGCAGTTTCCAATCAAGAAAAAAAAATAAAAATATCAGATATAATTTAATTGCTCCATCCACTTTTCTTAGATGAGGAGGGCAGACCCCTGAATCTGGACTGGAAGTTATTTTCCAATAAATAGAAATATAACTCTCCATAATAATTATCCACAGTTGTTTCTGTCTGAAGTTAACTGGAAAGGAGATTCTGGGGAGAAGTGGAGCCAAGAAGACAATCTTCATTCAAGTATACAAACATCCAGTACTCTATTCTATGATTATACCTAGAAATGGCACAAAATATAAAATGAGGCCTCTTACTTAAGAGCCCTGGCAACATGGACTTGTGTCAGGCTACTTGGTGTCTTCAAGTCGCCTGTATTTAGCTGGATTAAGTTATAAACTTCTTTAAAGTATCCTAATAAAAAAATAAATCTATTAAAAAGAGGATAGAATAATGAGGTGAGAAATTGTCTGTGTCAGGAAAATGTTTTAGGCCCATCTCTCTGGTTTATTTGCAGGAGAAAACACAGACACAACTGGAATAAGTTTCACATTACAAGACTTAAGGGTTCTTGTATGCACTGAAGATGTGTTTATACTGCTGGGTTCCAGTCTGAATCTGGTTTATATCCTGTGAATGCTCAGGGTCCTTCATCCACTCCAGGCAGGAAGTCTTTAATGGACACACTGAGAAGACATTTTCAGCTATTCAAACATTAAATAAATAAGCATGAAAAAAAGTCATTCTACTGCAATAATTAAATTCTTCCTGTGTCTTTACAAGAGTTCTGGAAAAAAACAAGCCTCCCAATCCTGGCAGAGCTGTTTAAAAAGTCCAAGAAAGCCATAAGGGAAGGAAACTCAGTGGAAACCATTTTCCCTTTGCATTTTGTAGCACCATGAGATATTTAAGACCAGAGGCTCACAGCACTTGGCTCAGAGCAGGCCTTGTCTCAGAGACATTCTGTCATTTAAAATAGGCAATTAGCAAGAAGAAAACCAAAATGGTCATGTGTATGTACCCTCCTTCCCAAACTGGAAAGTGGGGACTTGCCCAGTGCTGGAAAAGCACTAGAGAGAGAACTGGGGGAACTGGGGGAACTGGGGGAACTGGGAGAACTGGGGGAACTGGGAGAACCGAGTCCTTGTCTGCTTCAATACTGATCTTCTTCAGGAGATGAAATATGGCCCACATTATCTCATTACTTACACATCATAGCTGCTTCTCCTTGTGCACTGTGAGGATTTCTCAGGCAGTAATTAGGTGAGAGAATAGCTGCAGAGGAAGCTGTGTCTGAAACTTTCTGGAGCTTTCAGTGCACTTGATAATATTCTCAGTAATGTGCTCTAATTTTTGGTCAGCCCTGAAGATGTCAGGTGGTTGGACTCAGTGATTGTTGTCACAATCACTTCCAAATGAAAATAATCTCTTCTAGTTGCAGTTGCTTTGACATCTTTTAAACACATGAATATGTAGGAAAAATGTAACTCACCATATGGAAAACAATGCAAGGGTAATAATGTTGGACTTGTAATCAGTGTATAACTTTAAATATGGAACTGGGCTTGAATTTTCACTTTCCTTCACAGCTTCCAGGGCAAACTTGACTAGCATTATTTTCAGGAGAAAAATGATCTCTCTTTTTTACAGTCTTCTCTCTGCTGTAATTTCTTTGTGTCTCTGCCAGAATCAAGATGAGGTGACGCCAAGAAAAAGGATGAGCTCATTGCATTTAATAGTATGAGATTTCACAAATAAAAACTACATTACTCAATTGAGAGGTAGTCAGTTGTATAAAACAGGGTTAAAGGCAGGTAGTTTTAATTGGAAACAAAAAGAATTAATTCAATTCTCATGCTGGTTGTCATTAGTGAACTGATCTGATTAGCCTTCCTTAGGGATGGAATTTTAGATTATTCACCATTATTGTATTGTTACTCCACTTTTATGATAACATTAAAAGAACAAGATAAATGTTGTTGGTAAAACAACACAGTGAAAGCAGTGAATTATAAGAAAGAGTCATTTAGATTTTCCTGTTCAAATCCAAAGCATAAATCTCAGCCTCAGGAACAACAGGTTCAGCACTCTCTCCACGACTTTTCAATTTCTAGCATCCCACTGAGCTCAAAAAGGTTTTATTCCACAGAAAACTGAACCTTTCTCAGTGGTGCCAGCTCAGAAGAATCTCTCAGACCTGAGGAAACTGTTGACCATCAGCTCCACAGCAGTGCATTTTGCAAACAAAAGCACAGTCTCTTTTACAGGTCCCATGCAGCCTTTGCCATGTGCCACCTGAAAATGAAAGAGCCTTCAAGAGGGAAGGACATTTTGGGTGTCTGAAATGCAAATCTGAGCTCATGATGAGTTTGACTGGGTGCTAGACCTTGGCACAAGGTACAACTGAATCATTTTGTGCAAGGCAGGCAGCCACAGGTGTCAGAGATCACCTCACTCTCTTATGGGAGCAAAATTTAAATAAAACTTACGGATCTGTGGTTTTCCTGTATCCTTATGAAAATCCTTTACCTATGCTGCCAAGAATGCCATGACTGCTATCTGGAAAGCAAAGGAAGATATGATCCATTCTGTCTCCCTCATTCTCCCTGCAGCAGAACTGGACCAGAATCCCCAGTGGTGTCTGCTCCAGTGTCTCACTGACACAGAATGACCTAATTTGTTATGGCTGGTGAGAACTGAGAGAAATTAAATCCAGGGTCTGTAGTTAATTGGGGTCAGGTTGAGATGATTTATGACCTGAGGAATGTACTCACTCTTTACACTTATCATACAAACAACAGTATCAATTGGACCCAGCAACCTTTGGAATCAAATTGAAATTGGGATTTTCCAGAAAATGAGAAGTAGCAGAGGCAGGAGCCATGGGAGGAGACAAGCTGGTGGGCAGATGAGGCTGTATCTGAACACAAAGCCAGGTTCTCTTCCCACTCTTGATCAGTTACCCTGCAAGTCGAGATTTATTGTGATTCAGAGGAGAGATGGAATAGGTCTATGCCAAGGAAATTTCATCTGTCTGGAATCTGACAGGAAAAAAAAATAGTTTGGAAATTTCAGAGGAAGCTGGGATTTGTCCCAGTTGCAGTCTCTGTGTTCACTCAGCCAGCTCATGTTAGCAAGTTAGGCTCACTGAAAAACAGAGGCAAATGCTTTTCCATCAGTCAAGAACCTGGAGTTTGGTCCCACATCAGAGGCTGTGCAGTGCAGCCTTCAGCAGGTCCCCCCATGCCTTTTGCAGGACATCTGAAACAAACATCTTTCTTTTCTTTGTGGACTTTAGAAAAGGATTAGAGGAGAGTTACTCTGTTTTCAAGTTCAGAGCATTTTATCACACTTCAGCAGTTAAGTTGAACATGAAAATAGAACTATTCAATAATGGTTTTCTATGGGGGAAAAAAAAAGCACAGTTTCTTCCCTAATTAGGACTCTGCTTCTTCATTTTTCCTAACTTTGTGGCCTGTTTCTGATTACACCAGATGCAGCCACTCTTGTGCCCACTGAAAGCAGTGACTGATTTGGTTTGTTTGGTTTTTTTAAAGTAGAAAAATCATCTCTATTCTGCTAATGTCTATCAAAATAGGCAGAGAAATTGAAGGAGAGAAAGAAAAATCGCTGCAATCCCAGGAGTGGAGGTTATAAAACCCCTCTCCATGGGTTTCTGTGCTTCTTATTGAAGTTTTACTCACACACACCTTAACCTGCCAGCTCAGTGAAAATACATCAACCCTTTACCTTCCTGTCCCCTCTGAGTGTCTTTACACTCCACATAGATATGAGCTCAAAACATGTAAAAGCTTCTTAGGAAAAAGAGTGGTTGTTACAGAAGGGTGCAGAATGCTGTGGGAGGGCAGAGGAGGCTGCCAAGGCACAAACCAGTCTGGGTGGAATCATCTCTGCTGCATCCCAGAGCCTTCATCCCAGGGCACGTGCTGCAGGAGAGCATCAGGCTGAGATATTCCCTGCTCCAGCTGCAGCACAGGGAGCTCCAGGAATTTTCCCTTGCCCTTATAAATCTTCTTGATTATAGGAATCTCATCTGTGGGACTGGCAGAGGCTGCATTTGGCAGAGCTCTTTGCTACCTGCAGTTTAACTCCCAGGCAAGCAGACTGCAATAACACAGGGTATTTATTCAGCTGTGCCTCTCCTGTGTATCCTGGGGAGAAAAGGTATGTTCTGGCCTCTTTAATCACTTCATTCTTTGCTGGAGTAAACAAGAGGAGCCACAGGGGGTTGTCTTTGCTTGTGAGGTTCTGCTGTGCATGGGGATTGCTGCAAGAGATGCCTTCACTGTTAGAGAACAAAGTTCTTGCTCTGGAAGGAGGGAAAGATGAGCTGGGGTGACTGCAGATGTTAGAGGGAATGCAAAAAAAGGACTGAATAATGGTCCAAACAACTGTTTTCCATCCCTACCAACAGACCAGGCACTGGTCTTAACTGGTGCACCCTGTGCTGCATCCAGGGTGGGACAATTTGTCACCACAGACATTGAAAAGGAGGAGGGAAAGCTCAGAGCAAGGCAGGAATCTGCTGAGTTTCTGCCATTGTGCACTGGGCTTTGTCAGGCCCTTGCTCCACCACCTCTGCAGCTTTCAGAAGGAGCCACTGCAGCCTCTGATGAAGGGCAGTGCTCTGAAAAGTGCTGCAATAACATGAGCTGACAGCAAAGTCCCCTAAGAAACATCTGGCCAACTCACTAGCATGAATTTACACTGAAAACTCTGACAAACAGAAGTTATTGGTAGGTTCTTTAAAAATATTGCCAGAAATGGTTGAGAAATTCGTGTTTGTTTTATTTTTTCTTGTAAGCAAGCCCTAAACACTCTTACACGCTGACAACTACTCTAAGGAAAAATAACAGTTTATTTCAAAAATTTGGATTCTTGTTTTATTTAGGGGCTCCTAAGAAAGAGTAACTTCAGTTGAGTTCAGAGCTGAGGAATTTTTACACTGCTGCTGCCCTTCACACAGAAGGTGAAGACAGAAGGATGGGATCTGGCAGAGGTGCAGGAGTGGCTGCAGCTGCAGCAGGACGTGCTTTGGGCTCAGAAACCTCCCCAGCCTGCACCCAAAGCACACAGAGCTGCCCCCTCCCCATCTCCAGGCAGGGCACACCTCTTGGCCAGAGCCATGTAAGGTGTCAAATGTGAAAGGACAAGTGTCTTCATCAATATTTACAATCAGGTTACTTGCCCCACATAAATATATCCAGAGCCAAAAAAAGGAGACACGATTTACTTCTCTAGAACAAGGGTGGATTGTTGTATGAGGCACATTTGTGTGACTTCAAATGGCTTTTAAACAGTGAATTTAACATTAATTTCATATATAATACATATTATGTTTGTCTGTCTTTAGGTTTTCAGTATGGAACACACCAGGTTGTCTGGCAAAGCAGTTTGAGCCCAGAAGGGGCTCAGAAAATGCTGAGTGCTCCAAATGGGCTCTTCACTCCTTCTTGGCCAAACAAGAGGACTAAACAGCTTTCAAAGAAAAGAAAGTAAAAATCTAATAAGGTAGGATCCTGTTTTCAGACTTCCAGAACCTGAAGTTTTAATATAATGATTTAATATAATGATTTAATATAATGATTTAATATAATGATTTAATATAATGATTTAATATAATGATTACTCCAGGCAGAAATGTCTCAGGTCCTGCAGCTCAGTGATCTTCCATTCCCAGGGCAGGTTCTTTGGAAAAAAAAGTTTTCTCAAATTGTAATCCCATGGATTCTTCTCACCACTTTTAAAAAGAGCAGAGGTTACACATGTTTTTTACACAGCCTTCCATTGCATAGAAGCTTTCTTCCTCCCATCTCTTTTCCTCCTACATGGAATAAAAAAAAGTCAGAGGTAGCAAGTGAAGATAAAGGTAAAAAGGGCTAAGTGTCCCTGGGGGCAGATTTGCTCTATTACTTCCAATACTTTGAAGATGTGAAAACACATTTGACTGATATTTCTACTTCTACATGGATAGTCTCAGCTTTTTTACTGTGATTTATATGCAAGAATGAAGTCTATATTGATTATCAAGACCTAGCTCTGGATAAAAAATTTTCCTAGATACTAGATTTATTTTGCATCAGTGAATTTCTCTTCATTTTTGGATAATGAATGGGGATGGCCTAGCATTTAAAAAATAATAAAGTCATTGAATCAAATTAATCTTAGCTGGAATTTAATGCAGAGGATATTCTGAATTTTCTGATTTTCAGGAGGTCTGTGTTAATAACTTGTTTCAAGTTGCTTTTCCCACTTTTATTGTTATTGAATTATATTCCAGGGACTTTGGATTCCCATTTATCTTCTCAGACATATCAGAAATTGCACTGATATGTCAAAAAAAAAAAAGGCACAGATTTTTTTTTTTTGTCTTCTAGTCTTAACAATCAGCCAATACTGTCTATAGGTAAACAACAGAAAGCTGTTTTTTGGACCAAAAGAAGAATCCTATGAAAAATGGATTTTTTTCCTCCCAAATTTAGTTGGGTGGGATATTTTGAATTTGTGTTTTCCTTCATAATGCACTCCTGTGTCCATCAGATTCATCTTCTGCACTGCCCCAGGCTCAGGATGCCTCGCTAACTGGGGTTTGAATATCTCCTTTGGTAGAAAAGAGCTGAGTGTTAATTCTGGGCACACTGAATCCACTGCTTGGCCAGGGGAAATATCAGCTCAAAGCCTGGTGGGATGAGGCTGTTCCTGGAGCTCAATTCCCAGCATTTGGATACTCCAAAATCCACTCTGAGAACTCCTCAGCTGGGTCTGAAAGGTGCTGCTGCTGCATCCTTCCCACCCCATTGTTGGAAAATGATACAAAATTTAATTGGTTTTGGTAAATTTAGTCACCTTTGCTTCAGGGGAAAGGAATTTTATATTTCTGTTCAAAGGACTGTTTCATCACTCAAGATGTGATGAGTGTAACATCTCAGCAGATGAGAGCAGCACAGAAGATACACAAAGATAAGAACCATAAATGAACATCAAACATCACCCCTGGCATGGGCAGAGACACCAGGTCTGGGAAAAGATCAAGAAATGAACAAAGAATGAGAACTGAAATAACATCAAGGGTGAAGGGATCAATAGGAAACCAAACCCTACAAACTGTGGAACCTGGGAGCAATGAACATTGAACCAATGAATTTCCCTGGGTTTTGACTGTATAAGTACAAGAAAAATCCAGTGAAAACCTTGAGTGATGGAAGGATTTTCTCTGCACAACCCACACAATGTGTGGATGAAATTATTTCTGTTGCACATCTTGGCCAGAATAAAGTAATGCCTTCATTTTCTAACACTAAAAAACATTGTTGGAGAGTTTTTGTTTTTCCTGCAGTTTTGGTGACACCATCACAGCCTCAGCACTTCTGGGCACTGCAGCAGCTGCAGGGTTAAAAATCTGCACTGAGTTTTTTTGTGGCTTCTTTCCAAAAGGTTTCAGTTAACACCAAAGGTCTCCTTATAGCTCCCTCACTTTAATAGATTTTTCCCATTGAGTTCTCACTTTATAGACTATCATTTCCTTTTCTGCAGGGGAGCTATTTTCTGGGTCACTGATCCAACCAACTTAAAAGGGATTTCATTGATTAGATTTTATTGGTGGTTACTTCAACCATAATGGCCCAAGTTGCTGGTACCTGCTAACAGCTGTGGGTCTTGCTTTGGTACCCTGGCTCTGCACACTCTTCTACAAGTGAAGTTCCTCTCTCCTGTCTTGATTGCTTGCTAATTACTTAGTACCCTCTTTACCATCTAACTACCTCAGTTGGTTTTTATATTTCAGTGCCCCAGGTCAGCTGCATGGAGAAGTGCTCCTGACAAAATCTGCACTTCACTCCTCTCATTTCTGTGTTTGCCTCTGGTCATCCCTGTAATCCCACAAAACCCTGATACCAGCCAGCATTGTGCAAACAGGGGGAGCTTGGAGATCACCACTTCCAAAGCAAAATCAGCTTTAATATTTTAATTTTAATTTTATAATATTTTAAGGGATTTTTTTTTTAAGTGAAAAATTACCTGACTAACATTGAAGAGTCCTCCCTTGACACTCTTCACTTTTGATGCTTCACTGCTTTGTTTCACTGCTTTGTTTTCCTGCATGAAGGACTGGGGGGTTGTGTCTATTGGAAACACAGATTGATAATCAAGACAAGCCTTTCTTCAAATGCCTTGCAAAAAGGTACAACTCCCTCTTGGCTCCTGAACAATGCACACTCCATGCTCCATCCTGTTCTTCGTGCTGGAATGATCCCATTCCAGCCTTTTCCCTGCTCCATAATCCTTTGCAGAGTTTTGGCCTGTGCATCTTTCACTACCTTTGTTTTACAGGGTAACAGATAGAATTTAAGGAGAAATTGCTGTGATTTCTGCCATTAGAGAAATGAAGGTGCCAAACTTTCATAAGAAAGCAATTACAGCAATTATAATTACTACAACCTCCACTGCAACAGAATTTAACCCAACACTTTCCCCTTTGTGGTGCACTTTGCAGGCTCTAATTAATTGTGTGTCTCTTATGAAGTAACAAACTACCTTGGCTCTCTGTAGGTGAGAAACTGAGGCACAGAAGTTTCCAGCTGACCCAGATCCAGACAGAATTCCTGCTGGTCAGTGCCTGCCCCATCTCTTCTGCCAGCCCCAGACACTGGAGAGCTGCACTCTTGGTCCTCATCTGCTCCTGGGGGTGTTCTCTGTGACACCCAACCAGCTGAGCTTTTTTGGATTTGTTTTTAAGTTTCATGGTGGTGCAGGGAAGTGAAAGCACCCCAGTGAAGCTGCAAGCCAGGCTAAAAAATTAAGCAGAAGAGGTGATACTACATGGTGTAAAATCTGTGAGTACCAGCAAGTGAAGACTTCACAGATTTTAAGAAAAGGACTCTTCAGAGCAATAATGCAAGTGATTTGTAACTGGTACCTCTAGCTTCATTTCCTTTCCTCTAACACAGCTGCTTTCCTGGCTCCATGCTTCTCTTTGTGCTAAACAAAGTGCAATGGCTTTATGAGAAAGGATATCATTTTCTTCCAGCTTCTTTAAAAACCTGTCTGACCAACAGGCCAAGAGGGTTTACAGAATGCTGAGAACTCTCAGAAAGGATCAGGAACAGTTCAGTTGGTCCAAACCTGCCAGGAGCAGCCTCTCTGTTTCTCTTATTTCTGGAATCCAACCCTGAAGCCTTTCTGCTTGCTGCAGTCATGAGGAGCACTAAGAGTGATCCTGCAGCATCAGGCTGTGGAAACTCAAGGACAGAGGAACTCCCCATCATTCTCTTTGTGAGAATTCTCTTCTTATCTATTCTCTATTATCTATCTTATTATCTATTCTCCTTCCACAGCACAGAGAGAAGGAACTGAGGGTGACAGCCCACTGCTCATTCCCTTTTCCCTACAAGATCTGGCCCTTTCTCTGCACTTCCTCTCCTGAGCAGAGATCTCTATTTGCTCTCACAGCTGTCCTGCTACATTATAGCCATGTGACAATCAATTAACTGCACACTCTATCAGAATAAAGAAGCCACCCAACCTTATATAACTCTTTTTAATTGTTTTCTTACATTATAGCATTTTGCTAAACTTATTCTGCCATAATTCACATAAGTTAATTTCTCAAAGTGCTAATAAAATAATTGCTTCCTTCCTGTAGACAGAGTGCTTGAAATGTCTTCTCTCATTCAGAACATTATAAAAAGTGGCTGTCATGAATGCTTAAAAGGACTGTTTTATTCACAAGATGATACAAATTTGTTCTCTCAAGAGTCTGTGCTGTGTCTCAGATGGCCACAAAAGTGCAAGAAACCAACCCAGACACTTCATTTCCTACTGGGACTACCTGCACTGGAGAAAGTCACTTAGACTTGAAAAGCATGGCAAGTCTCATGAGTAAAGGTCTGTGAGCTGGTGGAAATCTCCCATCCTATTGCCCTTATACAACAACCTGAAAATAAAACACAAAATTCAAACCACAAGTAAATAACTCAAACTACCATAAATCCTCTTGCAAAAAGAGACTGAACAAAAGCAACCTTTGTGATTTACATATTTAGGCTTGAGAAAGAGAACTTCCTACCAGGAGGACATTCTGTGCATTTCAAACTTTGGTCAATAACCCATGTCTGTAATTTAGATTTCTCTGCACATCACATCTCCCCTGCACTGATTATGCCAGATCCAGTTCTGGGCCTCACTGGGAACCTTTCTTTTTCTATGCTTTTTGCCTCAAAATTAACGAGGATGAGGAAACCTCCAAACTGTGGAAAGGTTCCTGGGGGATGAGCAGGAAAATGAGTGAGCAGAGTGCTGGTGCAGCAGAGAAATCACAGCTGCATCAAGCAGAGCATCCCCAGCACTGCCAGAGCTCTCACTGTCCCTCTCAACACTCAGCAGGCCATGCCTGGAATACAGCTTTGATCCCTGCTATAAAGAAAAAAAAGAGATGTGGACAGGTTGGAAAGGGTCCAGAGAAGAGCCACAAAGATGATCCAAAGCCTGGAAAGCTGCCACATGAGGAAAGGCTGAGAACTGAATGTTTTAATTCTTGGGGGGGGGGGAAAAAAAGGCTTAGGGGAGAGCTTATGACCGTGTTCCAGTGTTGTGGATAACAGCTGCAGCAGCCAGGATGCTCAGATGGACACCTCAGGAAGGGGATTGCAGAGCAGCCTGCATATTACCAGTCAAAATTCACATTTTCTGCTGTTCCCAGCACCCCTCTGCAGTCTGGTGGTTAATTACAGAGCTTCACACTCTTTTAGCAGACTTGTTGATCACACTGATTTGGAAAATCCTCATTAGGATTCTGGCCTAAGTCAGGCTGGATGGAAGATCACACAAACTTCAAAGGCAGAGCCTTTACTGACAACCTCATCAGCTGCACAGGCTCAAAATTCCAGAGATTCCAAGATTAACAAGAGGCTCCTGCAGGGACAGCAAAGCTGCCATTGGTAGGTGCAATGTCACCAACACATATCCAATAAAAATCCAAATACTGAGAACTACCTAACTTAGGACAGATGAACATTGAAGCAATGAATTTCTCTGTAAGCATCTGAAAAATCTAATAAAATTCATGTGTCATGGAATGATTTTCTCAGCACAGCCCAGGCTCTGTGTGGATGAAATGATTTCTGTTGCACATCCTGGCCGGAATAATGTAACACCTTGATTTTTTAACACTAAAAAAGTTCTTGAAGGGTTTTTTTGTCTCTCCCACAGCTTCAGTGACAGCCTCAGTCCAAGTGCAGAGCCTGTGCTGTGTGCTACTGAAACAGCAGAAGCACAAACAGGGTGTTTGTCCAGGGTGGGAGCAGTGAGAGGATGTGCTTTGCTGGGCTGAGCTGGGACTGCTCAGGTGTTTACAGAGGGATTTCTGTGTTTCCTGAGGTATTGCAGCAGCTCCAGGGTTGGTAACAATAGGAAATTCTAAACTCAGCACCTTACTGTGATATTCCTGCTCGAGCAGCAGAGGGGTATTGAGGAGCAGCTGGGCTGATTTCATGGTGATGTTAAGGAACCTGAGCTCTTCATCCAGCTGTTTGTTATTATTTTTATAAAGCTGCAGGTCTGTTCATGCTCCATTCTATAGTACAGAGAGGGTTTTTTCAGCTTTCAGTGTGTCACTTTCTAAGACATTTGTCATTTGATCCTGGCTGTGTCAGCATCTCTGTCTGAGAGCTTTCCATTACACCAAGCACAGCTGCTGTGGGCTGCAGGGGATGCAGCTGAAATTCAGGGTTGGGGGTTCTAAAACCAGTACAATAAATGGAAACAGTTAAACCTTAGGGATGGACACAGGAGGGGGAGGAGGATTAGGCACAAAATTCAGTTGGTGACTAAGAAAAATAAAATGTAAGTCTAGGGAAGAAACACCTCAGGCAGTGTGTGTTACAATGATGGAATAAATCTGTTGCTAATACTTTATAAGCAAGAATCAGCTCTCTGGTTTATGTGTCACATCTGAACTCTTCACACACTCCACATCTCAAGAAAAAAAAATAATGGAAGGCAAATAATCACCCTGAACATTAATTGCTCACATTTGATTAGCCAGCCTTTGAAAACAAATGTGACATAGAAATAGAAAAGGCCATTGATTGCATTGACAGGACATTTCTGTCAGAGAAAAAACCCACAAATTTAAAAGATGGCATTACTGCCTGGCTGGTACAAATGACTGTGAGGTGCAGAAAGGATCACCTGGCTTTCTAAACTCCTAACCAGAAAGGACTCTGGGTGCTGCTGGATCAAGTAGTCCAAAACTTTGTCAGCAGTTTATACCTAAAGGATTATGTAGGTGTAATTGAAACTTTACACAGCTTTGTCCCACAGGATTAAGGATGACAAATCAAGTATATTAATATAGAAATTAATTATTTATGATAATGATTAGACTAAAATATCTTCATCAGAATTTTTTACTGCACAGTATGGATAGCTATAACTACTAATACAGTGTAGTGCACTAATTTTGAAACAATATTGAATATTACATTAAAGCCAAAACTATTATGAAGTAGAGATTGATGTTGCTCACCCAGACCAATAACTCTTTCACTCAGCCAAGGAGTGAGCTTGAGAGCCATCCCCAGTCCAGGGAGGGATTTCCACACACAGTCTAAGGAGAATCTGCTGTCACAAGGTGGGACTGGGCTCTTGAAGTGCCCAGGCCATCTGTCAGCTCAGCAGGTTAATAAATATCTGTAATGTCACCTGGTGGTTCCTTCATCAGGTACTTCACCAGCTCTGCCACATTTTCATCTCGCTGTCAGGATGGTGAACTTTGACAAAGAGCCAGGCACCAGAAACACTGTGAATCCCTCCCTTCTCCATTCCCCACTGACAGCTTTGCAAATTGGCTGAAGTTTGAGTTGTTTCACCCCCACTCCAGGCAGAACATCCTGCTGCAGGTGAAGATTCCACCCCTGTCCTGGGCAGCCTGATCCAATTCCTGACAACCCTTCCAATGAAGAATTATTTCCTAATATCCAATGGAAACCTTCCCTGCACAACTTGAGGCCTTTTCCTCTTCGTCTTATCCCTTCTACCTGGGAGATGAACCTCACTACACCCTCCTTTCAGGCACTTGTAGAGAATGAAAAGGTTCCCCTGACCCATTTTCTCCAGGATGAGCCCACCCAACTCCCTCAGCTGCTCCTTCTCAGATTTGTGTTCTGGAGAGTCTCCAGTCCCTCTGCACAGTGACAGAGGAGTGAAAACACAACTGAGACCTAAGGCTCCTCAGACATCAACATTCCTGTTCCTGCCAGCTGGATGGGAAATCAGAACATCACAGAGTGAACAAATCCCACAGCAGAAAATCCCATCCTGTTTGGAGCTCAGAGCAGAGCCAGGGATTGAAGTCAGATCTCAGTAACAAGTTTTTATTATCACTTAACTAGTAAGGGTAGCATGTGAGTGTGTGTTAACACTTAGACTTCATAAGACATTAAAAGCATAAATTTTGTAAGAACAATCTAACCAGGAGAAATATCCTCTCACAATTGTCCCATAAAACTGGATTACAATTAAAAGCCCCAATAGACTGCTACAAATCATAAGGAGCAGGAAAAAATGTGGTAAAAGTGAAAATTTAGATTAATTCACATGCTTCAGTGATTTTCTCAAAGCAGAGTGAGCTGAAATTGTGCTGCATTTGACCATTGTAGAATGTTTGAGGATGTGGGAGCAGGTGCAGGTGTTGGATGGAAATTCCCTGGCAGTTCACAGATGTGGTTCTGCTCCCACAGACATGAACTGGGTCAGTCAGGTCCTCTGGCACAGAGGGGACTTGTAGCCTATTAGCAGAAATATCAAATATACATTGACTAGATACTTAAACTCCACAGACACCCCTCTGCAGCAAGCAGAGCAGTACAGGGAACTGGGAGAGGTGAGATCTAGAGAAAACATTAAAAATGTAAAGTTCCATTTAGCCTTACAGATAACTATCCTGTTTTCTTTTTCTCTTGAGTACCTATTTCTCTTCCAGGAGATAAAATTCCATGAATGATTATCTTACTATCACCAGGTCCTGCCTGTCACTAATATTTTTTGGAGGATAAAGAGGAATAATAAATGTTATATAGTATCTTGGAATTTTAAATGAGAAATTTGGGGGGGGAAAAAAAAAGCACAGGGCCCAGGAGACAGCATCTGGTATCTGGAAAAAAAAAATACACTTTTTTTTAGTGTGAAAATCCCAAGACTAATTTTTTTTTCTTAATGGTCTCGTCCCTTAACATTTGCATAAGTAGAACTGATTCTGGTAGCCAGGGCTTTAATTATTTTCGCTCCTGTTGGATGTGTGAGATTTCTTCCAGCTCTTGCTGAAACTTCCTCAGAACAGAACTGAACGTGAAGAGTGTTTGAAAATGAGCTCCGAGTGTGAATGAAATGAAAACGGGAGGAGGCGCAGGGCGGGCCCGGGGCGGCCGCTCATGAATGAACTCGGCGGAATTTTAGGTTTTTTTTATGAATGGGAGCTGGGCCATGAATGAACCGCAGCTCTGCGATGTGATTGGTCCGCGGGGCAGAGGCCACGCCCACCCGGCGATGAGTCACGGCCGAGGCGAGCGGGGATTGGCGGGCGCGCCTTGACGCGAAGCTCCATTCACAAATTCGGTGAAACAAAGGAGTGGGCGAGCCGGGCCCGTGAGCGAGGGGCCAATGGGCGACCGGCCCCGGGCCCACGGCGGCCTCGGAGCGCGCACGGGGCGGCTCCGCGTGGGCCGGGGCCGCCGGCGCTGAGAGGCGGCTCCGGACGGGACCCGGACCCGGACCCGACCCGACCCGAGCGGGGTTCTGTCCCGGGGCTCCGTCCCGGCCGGGGGCTGGCGGGCTCGCTCCCTCCTCGAATTCCAAGTTTCGGCAGCTGCGACGCGGTCGCCGCCTCTCCCGGACAGCGGCAGCGCCGGGGAGCGGAGGCGATCGCGGTTCCGCCGCTGCTGCGGATCTCGGCCCCCGGCGGCCCCCGGAGCTCCCCTCCCCTCCCCCGGTACCCCCCAGATGCCCGGGGAGAGCGGGGAGCGCCGAGGAGGATGAAGGGGTACCTGGACCAGCAGGTGCCGTTCACTTTCCCGCAGGTGAGTGGCGGCTCCGGGCTCCGGGCCGGCTCCGCTCCGCCCGGGGCTCGGTTCTGACCCGCTCCTCCCTCAGCAGCCCCCGGGCCGGGCCGGGCCCGCTGGCGGAGCCGTGCTGGGCGCTGCGGAGCCTCCCGGGGAGCCGGGCGTGCCGCCGGGACAGGACTCGGAAGGTGAGGGGGGCCTGGGGCGGAGGGAGGGCCGGGCACGGCCGGGCGGGGAGCGGCGCCTCCCCCGGTGCCGGGCCCGGAGCGCTCAGCGTCCCGCCCGTTCCCGCAGAGCTCTTCCACGACCTGAGGCAGCTCCAGGAGACCTGGCTCTCGGAAGGTAGGAGGCTCCTGCCCCCAGCTCCGCTTCGCTTTTGCTCGAGTTGTTTTTCAGGTTCGCCCCGCTCCTTTGCTGTGTTTGCTCGCCTCCAAACAAAAGTGGTTTTTTCAGACTTGCCAACTTCTGCCTTGTGTAAATTAAGACGCTGAATGACACCATTGTGCTGGGCATTTGCTTATGAATGGAACTTGGCTGCTGGCCCACTTTCCTGGGTACAATTTTCCCTTCAGGCTATTTGTAACTGCTTCGATTTTATGCTAATTTGTCACTTAGCTTTGTTGGTTGCCAGAACGTTGATATTTTCTTAAACAATAAAGTAGGTTTTAATTTGGGGAACCAAATGGTTCTATTCTTTCTCCTTTTTTTTTTCCTTTTTTTTTTTTTTTAATGTAATACTTCTGGGGGACCTTCCTGGAATTTCCATACTTTTCAGTTTGGTGTCTTAATTGTTTTGACTTTGAACTTCAAGGAAAACTTTGAATGCCAGAGAGTCACATTCATTCCAAGTGAAATTAGTTCTAAACATGGTGATTTTGCTCTAATTCCAGTACTACAGATGATCCATTTTCTAGAAAATTCAAAACACTTCCTCGAGTACAGACTCTTGATAAACACAGAAGTATTTATTGTGATCTAGGTACTTAAAAAATATTTAATAATGATGTAAAAATATGTGTGGCATTTTGAGCGGGGTTATTTCCTCTAATTTTACCACAAGTGTGGGAGAATCTTGTCAAACAATTCTTTTTTTAAGCCTTCAAAAAGATGTTTGAAGGAAGATTATTAAGGAAAAAACATCAGAAGTTTTATGTTCATTTCAAGCTGAGCTGAAGTGAGGTGAGGTTGATCAGGCAGTGTTTTAGGAGGGTTGGAAAGGTGCAGCAGGAATTATCTCCAGGCTGTTTCCATATTGAAATATTCACATAACTTTTATCAGAGCAGGAAAATAGGTATTAATTGCTGGTCGTGTAATTGAGCTGCTGAATGTGCAGGAGATTGATTTCCTTCAAATCTTAGAAGAACTCGAGCTGCCAATAAGTTTTCCTCAGAGCTGATTTTTGGTAGACTCTCAATTTTAGATTTTTCTCATGTCTGATAATGTTTTTAGCTCACCAATCTGAAGAATTTCCATGGAATCTCTTACAATATCTGAGTGTTTGTAGGATGTTTGTAAATCCCCTGTGGTCACATGTGGGCTCCCAGCACCAGAAAGAAAGAGATGCTCTGCTTCTAGCCAGGATTAGTAAATGATAATGCAAACCTTACTGCATGGTTTTGGAATATAGGCAGAGATTTATTATTATTAATATTGTTATTATTATTATTATTATTATTAATATTGCTAATATTATTATTATTATTGTTGTTATTATTATTGTTATTACTATTACTATTACTACTATTACTATTATTATTTTGCATAGCTCATAGCAGCTAATCAGAGTCTCAGTGAAATGCCTGAGAAATTCAACATAAGTTTTAATATTATAATTTATGATTTTAGTCTGCATATGGAAGAACTGGCTTCTCCCATGTTGCTCCCATTTCCAGACTTTTAACAGGAAAAATGACCCTCTGAAGCAAACTTTTGTTTTTTCCTATTCATCACTATGCCAAAATATCTTCCTGAATGGTGAAAATATTTTTTACTAATGTCCTGTGTGTGCCTCCCTGTCAACATTTGTTCTAGAGATGAAGGCATCAGAACACTGAAGAGTACCTTCCTAAACAATGCAGAAGAAAAAGGGAAAACATAAATATGTTATTTATTATTTTTTCTTATCACATTTGATTTAGAAAAAAAATATTTATTTGTTTACAGGTTTTTATGTTGCTTTTTAAATAAAAGGGAAGGAAGCAAACTAGAAAAAAGGCATCAGCCAAAAATGTTAATGAATTTAAACCACATATACATCTGTATATATGTTTATGTGTGTCACTACATGTATTTGTGTGATTTCAATCATAGGTGTATCTCTTTGTTATCTTTTAAAAATACTTTTAGTAGTGTCAGTTAACAGTTGTTTTCTCTTTTTGGGAGTCAAATAATTACTCTGCCTGTAGATGGCTCTTAAAAGAAACTCATACTGAGAAATCCTGGGCCTGGTTAGTAAAAATCCAGTTTTCCTCTGCACTGTTTTTACCAGGCTCTGGCAGATTTGGGTGTGTTACCAAGTTGGTAACTGCATGGAATTAACTCTGAGCCAAATAATTTATAGAGGCATTCAGAGAAACAAACAAAAGGAAATTTCCTTGGGGAAAAGAAGCACAGGCAGGTGCTGTGATGGATGCAAGGAGCAGATTCACATCTCCAGGTGTCCTTAGGCAGCAAATTTAAGTTCCAGTGTTCCAGGTCTTGGAAGCTGTGTGGGAAATGGTGGGGTCAGTGTTGCAGTCTGAGAGACTGGAACAAGAGCAGAGCTGGGTTTAGATGTCTCATTAATCATCCCAGGTCTTCCAAGTACCTGTGTTGGTTTGGGGAGAACAAGAAAATACCTGGTTTGCAACTGTATGAAGTGGGTAGTGAATATAAAAATTGAAGTTGTCTTCTGGCAAATGTCTCTTTAGACTTGTAGCCCAGGCTTGTAGCTGTGTGCAAACATCACTGCCCAGCTTTCACTCCAGCCTTGCCCTTCATTTCACCTCTGCTCTGCAGCCTGTTGCTTTCAGTATTTAATTCTCTTGTGACATCACCAGTGATGCCATGGAGAGCCTCAAGGCTGGGAAATTCAAATTCTGCTCATGCAATATGATCCCTGTCATTTCCTCTATTTCCATGTCACTTTTCAAAGCTAATTCAGAGAATGAATTTTCTAGATGTTTTTTCCTCAGTTCCCCATCTTGTATTGTTTACATTTCCAGTTTGTTGGCACACAGGTTATTTGAAGGAGCAGCAACTGCAGAGTGAAGGGTTTGGCCAGTTCCATTCTTTTTCACCACCTGTTAGCACAGTGATGCTCCCTGAGGTTTATTTTTGGCATGTCTAGTCTAGCTTAGTTTCAGCTGAGATTAGTGGGCTTTATCCTTTATGTCCCTTAATTTTGACTACATCACCTCTGTTTTAGAGCTGAGTGCAATCTGTTGTCCACTCTGCAATAACAAAAATTGTGGGTTTGTCTGTTTTGCACTAGCAGCAGCATTTCCTTCAGCAGCAGTGACAGGCTTTATGAAATAACAACAATCTGTAATAATCTTTCCCTTCCCTGCAGTAAAAGGGATGTAAAAGTAATTGTTAAAGTTATAAAACAGGGGTAGGATTCTCCCCAAGGTTTGTCCCAGGACACACATGTATTCATTAATCCCAAAGGGAAACTACCCTTAGTCACTAAAATCATCCCTGCAGAAAGCTCATATTTTTCCTGCACAGATTTATTTCTGCTTTAGTGTTAATTATCCTGTACAAAGTGCCAAAAGTAACTCCTCCCTCCCTCTCTCTCCTGACAGCTCAGGTTCCAGACAATGATGAGCAATTTGTGCCTGACTTCCATTCAGAAAACTGTAAGTAGCATGGGGATGTTCACATCTCTTGGGGAAGGGCAAATCCAAATTCTGGTGCCTTTTCCCCCATGTAAACTGAAATTAAACACTTTTACTGCTTGCTCTTGTTTTCCTCCTTTCCCCAGACGTGGCCCTGCAGCACAGCTTGGTCTCTGAGCCAGAGATGTTATTTCTTTCTCTTTTTGACCTAGAACTGAGGAGAGGGATGGCCCCAAGTTTCACCCTGAGTGCATCAATGAGTCAGGTGTAATGTGATAGCCTGTTCCAGCTATTAGGGGCTGGAAAGAATTGGCTGCTCCTAACAAATCCAGCTTCTTGAAAATTCCATGCAGTTCAGTATCCTGGAGAGAGCAGGACACCTGAGACCCAGCTGATCCATCAGCATTTCCAGACAGGCTGCATCCATCCAGACATTGACAAGAAAACAGACACAGAAAACTCTTTTCTGGCCCTCCCTTGGGCCTGGGCTTTTGCAGAGATGCAGGAGTGTCATGCCTGGAATGCTGAATCCACCCCAGGTGTGTGGAGATCAGGTGTTCTCCCCTCTCTCAGTTTGGGCAGTGCCCAGAGCTGTTTGTGGAGCTCCTCTGGGAGCCAGGAGTGCCTGAGGAGCAGCAGGAGCCAGGAACAACAGCAAGCTCTGGGATCTTGTGGGTTTATTTATGTATATCGAGTCTGTCAAGCTCTCTGAGTGCTGGCAAAATGGGCCAAAAGGAGTCAGGGTTTTTTTTGGGGGGAAGGGGCAGATATCCCCCTCTTGGTGTGAGAATTAACTCTGGGGGAGGATGTTTATAACAGAAGTGTCCTGTGCCATGAGAGGCAGCAAAGCCCTTTTTCTGGCCCTTTAGCCAGCTCCTTGCTTCTGAAGGGGATCTTAGTCCTTGATGTGAGGGAGAAGTGGCTTGAAAACAGCTGGTTCATGTCGGGTTTGGGTCACTCCTGAAATAAACTCATCAAAAATATGAGGTGTTAATGGATCAGGATGTTCCTTCCCATCCTTAAAAGCAGTCACAGTGCTGAAAATCCCAGACACAGCAGCACCTTGGGACTTAAAGAGGTGGGAGTAAGCTGGTGATGAAGGACTGGAGATGGCCTTACTGAAAGATTACAGCTTGGATTTGGAGGGCTGATCCTTCCCTAATTTGAAAAGGTAGCCTAGACTTAGGTTCCTTTCTGGGTACTTTCCTTCTTAAATGCTCCTCAGAGCAGCAGCAGAGCCCACAGGCAATGGTAGAGGATGCTCAGCCCATCCTTCAGCCAGGACAAGCCTTTCTGAGGAACTATGGAGCAAGTTTTGTCCCCTGCTGGATTGAATAAAGCACAAGAAGTAAACACCCACGTGCCACTTGCTGGTGCTGTAAACTGCAACCCACATTTGTTATTCATGAGATTCTGACAAACCCAGGAATATCTCTCCTTGTCTGCATCAGGCACTTGCCATGACCAGTGCACTGAAAATGGAAATAAACCTTTTTACTTTATTTTCCCTGGACTGTCACTGGTGTTTTGGATGAGCTGAGTGGTTCTGAGACCTCCCAGTCCCACATTCAGGGGTGCTGCTGTTATCATAGCAGAGATTCAGCAAGGGGACTCCTGCATTTGGAAATGCCTGATAATCACAGCTCCCCATAAGGAAGAAAATTGTCAATTTGATCTTTCCTTTCTGTCCTGCAGTAGCCTTTCACAGTCCTCCTGCTAAGGTTAAAGAGGAGCCCCAGAGCCCCTCGGAGCCCTGCAGCCACGAGCAGCCGTTCCAGCACAACAGTGAGCAGTGCCTTTATGCCAGGTAACGTGGCTCCCACAGCCAGGGCACAGGAGCTGCTCTGAAATCAAGTGCTCTGCATTAGCTGCTGATGGAGAGTGTGGCAGCAGCCCTGTCTGTCTGCTGAGCACAGCCCAGCAGCTCTGGCCCCCAGCCAGGACTGCCCATGGGAACATCAGCTCTGGGTTTGCCTCCTTTTTATTCTCCCTTTTTTATCCTCCCTGTCCCTCAGCCATCCTCAAACTCAGCGATCTTGACATCTACCACCTGCCTCTCCCCACTGCTTTCCAAGATCTGCCCCACACCTGACCCCACTTGTCTGAGCTTCTCCAGCACAGACACCTTCCCCAGTTTTCTGCTTGGAGAAATGAGACAGCAGGGAGTTTATGCTGGGGTTTTCTGGCCCAAGGGTGGGGACAGCACACTTGACATGTTCCAGGTGCTGCCACAAGTCCTTCTTGGAGCACTGAAATGCTGCAATATCTGTTTGGCTGTTCCAGTGCCTATGACCGACCCAGAGAGTCCCCCAGCCCCGGAGTCCTGATTCAGCCACCGCTCCAGCAGTTCCCCAGACAGCACAGGAGCTTCCTGACCCCTGCAGGGCCACCCCACTCCACATCCAGCTGTGGATACCTCAGTGAAAACAGGTGAGTTACTGCCAGGGGAGGCAGGCACAGGCAGGGATTGCCCTCCCTGGTGGTTAAAGGAGGCAGGGCTGAAGTGTTCCTGCATTTACAGCGAGCACTGGATCCCTCCCGTGGGACCCACCAGTGCTGCCTGGGGTTTGATGTCCATAACCTTAACCCTGCCACGTTCTGTGGGTGATGGGCTGTGTAAGATCCTTCTCTGGGAAGTTTCTGTCCCTCAGCTGAAATCAGAGTGCTGAGAAAGCAGCTCTCTCACATCCTCTCCCTTCTCAGCTCTGCGTATCAGCCACCTGTGGAGATGTGCCATTCCTTCCCACCCTCCCAGGGCATGGCCCAGCAAGACCCCATTGCCTACCAGTGCCAGCTGCCCAAACCCTGCCTCCAGTACCCCCAGCAGGGCTTCAAACAGGAGCAGCAGGAGCCACAGCACGAGCAGGAGAAGCAGGCAGGCAGCAGGCAGCAGTTCCCAGCTGTGGTGGTCAAGCAGGAGCAGGTGGATTATGTGTACGACTCAGGTAGGCAGAACTGGCTCTTCCTGACTGGGTGAAACAGGCAGAAATGGGCTGAGCAGCTCCTTGGTGAGCATCCATCACTGCTGCTGGCTGAGCTTTGGCACAGCACCCGCTGGGAATGGGGAGTTTGTGTTGTCTGGGGGTGGCACCAGGGAAATAAAACAGTTCTGTCTCTTCACTGCAGCCAAGATAAGGCTGGGACACTCACCATGGCTTTCTGTCAGAGAGCTGAAGCCTTTGCAAGATGGGAGGTAAAAGGTGATGTTAAATCCATTCAAAGCAGATGAAAGTTTGGGGTTTTCCCACCCAAGGGAGTATGTAGAGACTCAAAATTCATGATTAGCACACTCACACCATCAGAAATGAAGAAAGGGGTGTTCCCAGTTTCACAGGGAGTTTTTTGTCTTTGGGGTATTTTTGAGCTGGAATGTTCAGAAAATAAGTGAGGTCAGCTCTGAAACTGAGCCTGGAAAGGGCAGCAGAGGGGAAGGAATCAAATATGTTGGACCTTGCACAGAAAAAGTGCCTTGGATCCTTGCAGCAGAAGGCTTTTCTGAGCTCTGGCAGAGAAAGGGGGCTCTGGGTGGGCTCAGCTCAGTGCCAGGGTTTTGTTTGGTGTCCCTTGGAGGATCAGCTTCCACCTGCTACTTCCCATGGGAACAAGGCTCAGAGAGCAGAGATTTCAGGGGATGATGAGAAAAAAGTTGATAATGCTAAAAATAGCTCTCTAGATGCCAGATCCACCAGGTGATCCTCTTCTTTTTCCACAAGGGATAAATCCTATTTTTCTGGGAGATCTGTCCAAAGACTCCCTACCCTGAGATCACAATATCCTCTTCCAGAGGGAATGTAGGTACTTCTGGTTTCCTGGTATTTTAATGGGCATCTTGAATTGTTTCCTTTAGCAGAAATAAACACATAAATAAAAAGCTCCTATGAGGGTTTCACTGTGATATTGATATTACTCTTTCACTGGGTCCTTCTGTTCAGAAAATGTGCAAACCCAGAAGATAGGAATGTGTTTTTTGTGAGTAGTTTATGATTGTAATAACACCCAGTCTGTCAGCTCAGAGTTTACTTCCCTTAGCATCAGCAAAATATCTGCAGGAAGCAATGGCCAGACATTGGTGTGTGAGGGAAATGTAACATAAACCTTTCCAAAGCTCCCAATTTCAGCTGTGTACAGGAAATAAATTTGATACAGGAGACACAAAATGCAGTGTACAGACAGCACTATACACTACACACAGAAACAGGAAAAGATTTCCTGCTTGTTTTTAACAAAGGCTGTTTTTTATTTTTTATTTTTTAAACTGTGAGAATTGCCCATCATGATGTGAAACAAAACAGGGAGACTTGAGACATCTGAAATTACATTTGTGAGACTCTGTCTGCAGAAGCATTCAGGTGCTACTGCTCTTCATTTACATCATCATAACCCTGGAAAAATGAAATGCCTTCTTACCTGGGAAAACAGCAGAAAAGTGTGTAATTATCTTAAAAAGATGAGAGAGAGGTTCATATGTAGCCTATTGTCCATGATTTTGTATAAAAGTGATGTAGAGGTGACTGGCTGGCTGTCCTGGCTGCTCTGAAGGATGGTGTGTGGTACACAGAATATTTCTGCTCTAATTCATGACTGGGAGGATGATGGAGATGAAGCTGTGGTTACCAGGCTGAGCCCTCAGGAGGGCTCTGGGAGGACCTTGGTTGGACAGCTGCACTCACCATCCACCTTTGCAGTGCAAGATAATTTTACCACCTGTGCTTTTTAAATAAATGACTGTTAATTGTTCTGTAGATGTTCCTGACTGTTCTTCCATGTACATAAACACTGAGAGTTACCCAAGCCATTCAAATACAGAAGATACATTAGGTAAGAAATGCAGAGATTGTCTTCTTTTCCCTGCACTGAATTGTCCTCTGGTACCACCCTGGCTGGCTGTGACTGCTGATGCTGCTTTCTCTTTCAGGCTGCAGCTATGACAAGCAGATGAGGTCCTTTACTGATGATGTCTGTGTTGTTCCAGAAAAATTTGAAGGTTGGAGAAAGAATGGCTTGGAGTTTTGGTGTAAGATAGGGTTACTCATCTTAGCCAGCCACCAGACTGGTGCCTACGTAGTTCATTACAGTCCTTGTAGGTTTGTTTGTACCCAGCTTTTTGGAATCCCATTTTTTGAGCTTTCTTAGCAGCAACCAGGCCCTCTAGCATAAGTGGCTTAATTGTGATATATATCAGAGCTGCTCTTGGAAGAGTTACTTGTGAATTGGCCACTGTTGTATGTGAACTGAAATATTCCAGGTAAACATTTGTGAAACTGTGAAATGTGCTGCTGCTTTTTTTTTTTTTTTTCCCTTTTTCCTCAATGTTTTTTGCACTGTTCTCTTTAGAAACATCCTGTTTGTTCCTCTCAGCAGGAGACATCAAGCAGGAAGGTGGAGGGTACCGGGAAGGACCCCCCTACCAGAGACGGGGATCGCTGCAGCTCTGGCAGTTCCTGGTGGCTCTGTTGGACAATCCCACCAATTCCCACTTCATTGCCTGGACTGGCAGAGGAATGGAGTTCAAGCTGATTGAACCAGAGGAGGTGAAGCCATTGAGGTTCTCTACAGGCTCAGGGGAATCACCCACTGTTTCTGGGGCTGCAGGTTCTCAAGTGGCTTTTCCTCTGTCCCGTGGAGCTTCTGCCTGCCAGTCGTACTCACTAGACCCTGCAGCAAGTCAGGGTTTTTAGAAGAGGTCAAAACACTTGAGTGACACAAATATCAGGGTTAAGAAAGGCAGTGAGTCAAATTATCCACTGCCTCCATTTCCCTGGACACTTCACTCTCAAGCTTGCAGTGACCTGTGCTGTATTTTCATGCTCCATACTTGAGGCTGACATTGAGGTTTGGAGTTTTGAACTCTACTGATTGCAGAAGTTTTCATAAGAATCTGGAAGCAGATATATCCTAGCCTATCTTTATTTCAAAATTACTTTCACTGAAGTGTAATTTCAAATGCTGCCAGTGGTACATGACAGTACTGGGGAGAAATGTCCATTAATATCTGTTCGTATCTTGTTCCAATTAGAGCTGCATTTAGCACTGTTCCTGCTACATATCAAAATTTATGGGCACTTTCAGTGCCAGTGAGTTGTCTTGGCAGGTTGTCATCAGCTTACAGCAGACTTCAGAGTCTTGTGGATAAAGCTGAAAATCATGTAGGAGTAGGAAGGCACAGCTCTCTTCCAGTGTGTTCCCTCAGGATTGGGCTCCTGATAAACCTGGGACACTTGAAAATTAAATATAACATACCCTAAAGAGGCCCTTTAGCATCCTCAAGCTTTCAGAGTACTGACAGCAAATGAACTCTGGAGTGGCCAGAATTTCTCTGTGAGCCAGTGTTTGAGTTCACTCATGTTTAAAAGCTGCTAAATTATTGATGAGTCTATTATTGAAATGTTTGTGTGTGTCATGGTACCATCTGTGAAAAGAGAACCAGTTGGAGAGCATTCTTTTCTCTTGGGCTGGGTTCACAGACATTCCCAGAGTTTTGGGGCTTTATTTGCAGGTGGCCAGGCTGTGGGGGATCCAGAAGAACCGTCCTGCCATGAACTATGACAAGCTGAGCCGATCGCTGCGCTACTATTATGAGAAAGGAATCATGCAGAAGGTCAGTTTGCAAAGCAGGAGGAAACTTCATGCTTTAAACTTTGTGCTTAGACTTTATGCTTCTCTTGTTTGAGACAAGCAGTCCTACAGACAGAATGTCCTTGAGCTAGCCAGGGATCCCAGGCTTGCTCTCCCCAAAACTTCTCTTTGCTGTAGCTAAATGGAGAAGCTGTGAAGGAGCTGAATGTAGGCAATGCAGGAGAAATAAAACAAAGAGGAATTATGATTTCTGTATATGGCTGGAGAGTTGGAATTTATGCAGCTTCAAGGAGATGTAATCATTCCTTCCTCTGGTGAGAGAAAGGCTGCCTGGAACCTGGTCCTGTGTGTAGGGATGGTCTGTGGCACACCCAGGGCCCTGGAGAGATAATTGGGGGTGTAACAGTACAGACTGTTCAGGGACTGCTGCTGCTGTTGTTAGCAGGTCAGGGAGTGTCAGCTGGCAGCATCCCAGTTCCCAGGAGCTGTTCCAGGGGAGGTCAGAGCAGCAGAGAAGCCAGAGGACAGCACAGGGACAAATGTACAACTCTGCCACGTCTCAGGGCAGGCAGATGTTTTTGCAAGCCTTCCCTGGTGCTGCCCCTGGGCCTGCAGCACTCAGCTGCCCTGGTGTTGTCCCTGCAGGTGGCTGGGGAGCGCTACGTGTACAAGTTTGTGTGTGAGCCTGAAGCTTTGTTCTCCATGGCCTTCCCCGAGCAGCAGCGGCCGGCGCTGAAGGCAGAGTTTGACCGGCAGGTCAGCGACGACGACACGGTGCCTCTCTCTCACCTGGATGAGAATGGCTCCTACCTGCCAGAGCTTGGGAGCTTCCCTCCAGAGCTCTACAGCAAAGGCTACACGTACTAGCACTGCTGGGAGCACTGTGCTGTGGCTGTGGATGGAAGGAGGTGGCTGGTTAGTGTTCAACTGGTGTCAGCATTTGTTCAGGCCAGCACCCAGCTCTGGATCCCTGCTTTGGGCAGGACAAGAGCTCAGGTACACAAGTGGGTGATCACCTCACAGCAGACAGGGCTCTTGTGTGCTTGTGGTAAAACTCTCTCTATGTCAGGATGGGGCACGTTCTCAGCTGTGCAGATTTCCCAGCAGCAGAGCTACAGCTCCAGCAGCAGATCAGGTAATTGGTGCCTCAGATGTATCAAACACCTTCACAATCCCCCTCACTGCAGAGGGACAGGATGCTTCCCCACCAGGTTTGGTTTCTTTTTTCATGTATGAGAATGCTACAATGCTGCTGCTGACTCCATTCCTCCAGTACCTGTCCTGAACCTCTGCATGACCTCCTGCTTTCATCTCTGACCAGAGGAACTCCCTCTGAAAGGCCAGTTCAGCCTTCTTCCCAGCCTGGCTGCAGGACAATGGTCACAGACCTTGGGCCTTCCTTGAGGAGTTCTCATTGTCTTGTAGGGTTCACACTCCTGTTTTTCACCTCCTTGCTCATGCCAGGAGTTTCTGGTACTCAGGCACTCTGAGCAGGGTGGGTGGAGGATGGCCAGGATCAGAACATGCCCCAAAGCCATTTGGGGAACAGAGGAGTGTGATTGCACTGGTCTGGGGCACAGATCAAAGCCAATGCCTCCATCAGGTAGAGGGACTGTGGGAAGCAGCAAGGCCTGAGACACCAGTTCAGTGTAGTGGTGTGGCTTTTCCAAACTTTAAAACTCCTTCAACAAACATTCTCAGGATATTTGAAGAGCTGCCAGGCTCTGGCAGCTCCTGGTGGAACACTTTGCTGCTGCTCTCCCAGGTAAGGAGGCATTACCTTTTTCCAGGGTTATGATGATGATGTAAATGGAGAGCAGTAGCACCTGAATGCTTCTGCAGAGTCTCAAAAATGTTGTTTCAGATGTCTCGAGTCTCCCTGGCTTTTTCACATCATGATGGGACATTCTCACAGTTCAAAAAATAAAAGTGTGCCTATCCTGGCCTTGGCTAGAGAATTGTCTGAGGCGAGAGAAGAACCTGGTGGAGGTGTGATTAAAAAATGCTATACAAAGTAACCTAAACCATACATAGACCTTAATATAGGAATTCAGACTTAAACACAAATATTTGCATGTTTGAGGGGAATTTGGATGTGAGGAAAAGGCAGCTCTCTCTGCAGTCCAATGCAGCACATGCAATTTAACTAAACTGGCAGGTTTTCCACCACAGTAAACAGTTCTAATGGGCACCACATCCTGATTAAGATGTGTTTAATTTTTTAATTAGCAGCTCCACCACGTTCCCAGTTAGACAAGGAGCAGTACAGTGTATTCATACAGAAAAAAGTCTGTTTCCACTGCTTCAGATTGATGTTTCAGCTGCTGAATACAGAGCATTGTCAATCCTGCCAGCATGGTAGCCTGTAGAAAAAATTCTGTATATTGACTGAAAGCCTGATATTCCCTGATGACTCTCCCCTGCATGGCTAATGCCAACCCATGAAAGGCAGCATTCCCTGCCTGAGGAGAGGCCAGGTCCTCAGAGCAGTCTGCTCTGCTGCTGCCTTTGCAGGCCCTGTGCAGAGTCTTGCTGTTCTGACAGTTCCTGACCCTCCTGCCTTGCCCTGCACCTCCCTGGTCAGCACGGTTCCTGTGCTGTCCCAGAAATGAGGGTGGAGGGGAACCCTTCCTTTGGTATAACTGCCTTTACTATTTATGAGTGTAAAAATACTACAACTAATAAATTGGTCTTTGGCCAGCACAACTTCACTGATTGATCCTTTTTACTTTCTGAGCTTGCTTTGCACTTGTCCTTGGCACCAGCTCACAGCTTTGACACCTCCATCTGCAGGATTCCCACAGACTTTACATTTATCCAGTATCCTTTGGGCTACCCCTCTGCCCTTCCTTCCAGAACAGGAATTCAGGGAGTAAATTCATACATTTCAATGCAATTTTAGCTGCACACTTCATTCAGGTTTCTCAAGTCAGGGCAACTGATCAACAGCCACAGAGCAGTTCCAGGAATCAGCAAGGTAAGGTTCCCCTTATTGAGGGGGAGTCACCTCCAAAGCTCAGAGATTCATAACATCCAGATCAGAGAGCTGGGAGTTAATAAATACACTTCAGCTAGACTGGTATGGGAGTAAGAGTCCTAAAGTCCTCCTGCTGGTCCTGAAAATGACCAGGAGATAAAACACACAACTCAGAAATTGAGAACTTGTGCTTATTCCTAACAACCACATCTACCTGCCTTCTAAATAAATAATAAATAATTAAGCTTTGGCTTCATGGTACCTGTTTCTAGTTCCCTAAATTAGCTTTTAGCATGTTTTGGAGGCACTTCCATTCCTGTCCTTTTTGCTTTGACTCTCTGAGTCCAAACTTACAAACTTTGTAATTCCCTTTAATTTTATGATGATGTAACATGAGGGAAAACTCAGGACATTTAACAGTAGCCCTGCTCATCACTGTACAGACAGGTAGTTCCAATATAGCTATTTTTCAGTGTGAAACATTCTTCCAGTTCACTGTGTAAAACAACCAGTCAGCCTGATTATCTTCCTTTCAACAATAATTTTAGAAAATGTCCCAGCTTTGGAAAAAAAAATAAGGTTTTTGCAGCAATGGAGTCAAATAAATTTCATCTGTTAGCCACAAAATAAAGTATTTTACAGATAGTTTGGGCATGATATAGCACAAACTGGGCAGTCAACTTCTTTTTAAAACAAGCAACTGGTACACAAATTTTACAGACATTTATCTGTAAAAGCTCATTCTATTACAAAAACCCAACAGCTGTGATATCACCAAACATTCTAACTGAAAATAAAGCATATGGTCCAAAAGGTCCAAACATTTGTAACCACTTACATTTCCAGACAGAACTGTGCTGCAGAGGGGATGTGGTAATCACTAGTTGATAATCCCTTCAGCACCCAGGGGATGGGGATGAAAGGTAAGGCAGTCTGACCTGTGCCATTGTCCAAATATATTCTAACTGGGTTTCAAGATTTTTTTGTACCTTATCCCAAAGCCAGAGATACTAAATATCTCACCACAGACGACTTAAATAAAAGACAAATAGTTACATTGAATGGGAAAATGCATAAACTTGGTAAAACAGAAGAGGCTGCTCCCAAAAAGCAGTCACTGACCAAGAACGTTAAGTAGAAATAAATCCCTTTTAGCAGGGTGAAGACACAAACTATTCCAACTTCTGTTTGTCTGGTCACTCAGAACCCAGTCAGGTTGGTGAACAACCAGTTTTAAATCACCATTTTTTTTGTGTTGTTCAGCTCAGTACACAGACTTCTGAGTGTTAATTTTGTCTCTTAAAAGGGGAACCACTAAAGTGCTCCAAGACCTATTTCTGAGAGGCTGCAGTGGCCTGTGCAGCTGCAGCACATCTGGGGTGCCCCTTGAGCTCCTGTTCTGCCAAGGCTGACTGCCTGCTCATTGCACAGGTGAGCTTTATGGCAATGTCTGTCTCCCAGGACAGTGGCAGCAGTGCAGAAGTCCCAGTCCCACAAAGATGAAAGCAGGCAGAGCGCAGGAGGGAGCCGAGCTCATCGCCGCCGGAAGGCACGGGATATCCTCCAGGCGTTGGGCTCCTCGTAGCGGTTGTAGAGGGGCTCCAGCCGCTGCTGCTTCTTCTGCTTGCTCAGCTTGGTTGGATCAGAGACCTTGAAGAAAGCTGGGGCAAACTCCACCAGCCAGCGAGGATCGATGGTTGTCACCTCCCGCATGTATTCCTTGGTGGTCAGCACCAGCTCGTGATACACCACCCTGTGAAAAGGGACAGCAGCTCTGGAAATCAGCATTTTCTAACAAGAAGCAACAAGACAAGGGCTGGAGTAGCTAAGCTTGCACCTTTTAAGCTCCAGTGCAGGCTCTAGAACCATCCCAGAGGAGCTATCCCTATTTTCCCTCTCCTACTTCAGAACTACTCTTCAGCACAGAATTCCTTCATTCCATTTAAAACAATGCTCTCTCCCTCTTCAACACTCAGTGTTTTAAACTCACTCCAACAATAAAGAAACACACAGCTGCAAACTTCAGGCCTGGCCTTGGCTCCAAAAGTCAGTCTCATCTCTGCACAGGCACTAAGGTCAGCAGCAGAAAGAAACAAAAGTAGACTTGAAACTTTTCTCAGTCTGCTGATTGCTAAGGAATCAGCAGCCTCTGCTCAGATCTGTACTCCACAAACAGCACACACCACGACTTTCTCTGTTAAAAAGTCCAAGAGAAACAGGAAATTCCATGCTATTGCCTTCCTTACCACTCAGGCTGCCTGTTGAAGAGAGCACTGGATGGGTGGATGTAGACAACTTGCTGGTCAATGAGTGTCCTGTACCCTTCCTGGGGATCCTTCTTTGCTGCATTTCTGAAGAAGCCACTGCAAATGGCCTTCTGGACCCGAACTGTTGCCTTCCCACAGGACACCACATCCAGCTTATGCCTGCCAGACGAGAGAGAAAAAGATTAGAACTCTCCAGATTTGGATGCAGCTATCAAGATCAGTTCAGCAAATTTTCTTTAGCTATTACAATGTAAGAAAGCAAGAAACAAAGTCAGTTCTTGTCCTTGACAGGCTCACCTGTCCATGATGCCCAACATCTGCTTGCGAATGTCCTGTGCCCGGCGTAAGGATCGGGCCTGGATAAAATTTTCATAGCACCAGGGATTTGAAAACTTATTATTCTTCCAGGAATTGTACACAGCCAGCAGCGTGAGGTGGTCACCTTCTGTTTGATGGAACTTGGCTTTCTTTTGATCAGCAAGTGCTTGCTTATCCTAACACATAAAACAAACATCAATCAGGTATCTACATCACAAACAAAATCCCTGGACAATATGAATGACACAGCTTCCCTGTCATTCATAGCATGAGGTTTTAAACCTGTCATGAACAGATGACACAAGATTAAGACAACACAGAATGTTTTTTTCAATTTCAGTCCCTATTTTTAAAAGGGCACATCAAAGTAAATGGCTCATTTATACTGCAGGAAGAATATGCACACACTGCACTAACTGGTTTTCTTACTGCAATAGAAATAACTTGTTATTCATCAAGAAATGTGCTGAAGCAGTAGGTTTGAGCCTGGTGATCCACTCACCTCTCCCATCTGCACATAAAACATTAATCAAATGCTGCAGTTACATAGATCAAAACTGAAGTTAACAGACTACCCTGCAGAAGTAGTAATGGATCCAAGACAAACCTGATCCCACCACAGCAGAGCCTGCTGCTTACTGACTTAAAAGAAAGCAGCACAGGATAGAGGTGCCATGAAGAAATACCTTCTGTGTATCTGAAAATGCAACCTGAATTCCAGAGCTGGGACTGACTTGGTTTAGGCTGTATGTGTTTGCTGGGAAATGCAAGAGTGATTTTAAGACTTTTCCCTTCTACCTTCCCATCTGCAAAGAAACTGCCAACAGCACAGCTACAGGCCCTTAAATGAAAAGGAACAGGAGAGTGGTGATGCACAAGCAAATATTCTGACCAAATCACAGGTTTCTTTTGGCAAATATGCTCACTCTTAGCCCCTGAGGCATTCACACCAAACCCACCCAGACTGCAGCACTGCTGCCCCTTGGCTCAGCTCCTCACCTTTGGCCTGTAGAACACATTCTGCACAGACAGCATGGAGACAATGGTCAGCATCTCCTCACTGCACCCCAGATGCACAGACATGATCAACATCTTACACAGCATAGGCTCCAAGGGGAATTCTGCCATCTGCAACAAACACATTTCAGGGCATTCAGTCAGTGAAAAACCCTGAATCTCCTCAGTGCAAAAGAAAGCAATGCCCTTTCTCACATATTTACTTTCCAAAGAGGTTTGCTTCACCCAGAATAACTTCACTCAACATGAAACAAATTATCTGTCTGTATTCCCTATCACAAGAATATCCCAACACTTACAGGAAGTTTTGAGACATTAATAAAAGTAAACTTACAAATAAGGAGAAGCACTAGTTGCTTCCTGAAAAAGCAGAAGGTATGTAACTGTGGTAAATGAAAAGCTGCCAAAAAACCACAAGCAAAAGGAAACCAACAGTGCAAAGCAAGGCCTGCTGTGACTGCTCTCATGTCATCCCCTGAAACTGGCAACCCAGGCACTGGTAAGAGGTGTTTTATTTCACCTACCCTGCGCCCAAGTCGAGTGAGCAGCCCCTCATCATCCAGAGCTCCCAGGGTGTAGAGCTGCTCCATGGCAGTTATCAGAGTTTCCATGGGGGGAGCATCCATAAAGTCAAAGGACAGCAAATCATTGATGCCCATAGCCTGGGAGGGATTGGAGAAAAGGCAAGTTAAAACACTCAGGAGGAAGATGACAAACTCCAGCCAGAGATAAAACACCAAACAGTGAGGCACTACAAAACTTGAGGCAACCCCAGCCTCATGTCCTTATCCTGACTGCAGGTGCTGCCTTCCTGTACTTGAAATAATGAGCACTGGGCCATGGCATTCCTGCACTACTCAGCTTTCTGGTCTGTTTCCTTGGTACTGTTCCACACATCCCCCAGGCAAGATGATTCAGTTGAGGAGAAACACAAGCTAAATGCTGCTTTTGAAGATTTCCTGTCTTGCAAGGCAGTGTGGCCTGACAGCTCCACAGGACGTTCAGTATGTTCCCAGAAAGGGGAATGGCAGCAGCTTTCCCAGCTGTGACTGGGTTAATCCAGTTCACAGACTTCCAGAGGGGTGGTACACACTTAGACATGCCTCAGTTTGCAGCTCTAAACCCACTCTAAAGCTCATCTGTGTCTCATCTGTTAATCATATAAATATATCCTACACAGAAAATGTTACTGCTCTTGAGATTTCTGTTTCTCCTACCTCCTGTAAGCAACTTTTCAGTGCAGCTGAAACTCATATCCAACAGAATAACCCTCAATAGAAAAACACAGGAGCAAGCCCAGTGCCTGACAACTGCTTTTGTTGAAGTCTCCCTTCTGAAATACCTCTGTTCACTGGAAGGATCTGAAATTACAGCACTAATTCTCAAAGGCAGAGACTCATTTATTGAAACACTTACTGTGCTGGCTTGCTACAAGCTGGTGAAATACCTACCTTCAGGGAGAGCACTGTGCTGGCCAGATTTGTTCTCTGGATTTCAGGCACGTTGGTGGTTAACATCTCATCTCTATATGCACGTTCTGTGTATAACCTGTAACATTTTCCTGGGCCTGTTCTCCCAGCCCTTCCTGCACGCTGCTTGGCTTGAGCCTAAAGACAACAAGGCATCTCAGTGAACAGGTGAAAACAAGTAAAATTAAGTGGTTATTCACAATTTTACTTGGATTGATAGAAAGGCTTTCAATACAACACAGGGAAGTATGTATTCTGTAGGCACAGCCTCATGGGGCTATAAAAATGTGCTTTTCTCATTGCCTCAGCTTGGACACCACATTGGCAAGATACACAACACCCATGGAGAGAGCCAAACACAGAATATCTACCTGAGAAATTGGTGTCACCACCAGCTGGTCAATTCCAGTCTTGGAGTTATAGACTTTCTGCTTCACAAAGCCAGGATCAACCACATAATATATTCCATCAATAGTCAAAGATGTCTCTGCAATGTTGGTGGCAATGACAACCTGCAAATCACAGTTTGAGTCAGCACCAGTTCTGTATCAGGCTGCCAAGCCAACCCCACTCAACTTCATCACTGATATAACATGAGCAGTTTGTTATAAATGCAACCCCTGCCACCTAATGTTGAAAGGAGAAATGTGTTCACAAGGAACAGATGATGTTATCTACAAAGCTGGACAGGTTTTAAGTATGCACTTTGTTTAAAGTTTGGGCAAAAAGGGAAAAGAGCATGATAAAATCCACATTAAAAGCAAGAGAAAGCTTGTAAGTCGACTGCACTGACTTCAGGGAGATTTTTTACCTATCACTTAGACACCACCTGTATTTGGAGAAAAATCTTCCTGAGAATTTATCTCTAGATATTCACAAGCTGTTTGGTAGGAAATGTACCTCCATTCTACAGGAACTGTATTTAGACTTTAGATTATTAGATTAACTGAAGTTCATTTCCTTTAAAGACAGCATTAAATAACACACCAAGATACATTCCACACAGAGATTTGCTACACCAGATGTTTTTACATGTGTTCAAAGGCTTAGATAACTTGCTATGTATAGAAAGAAAATAAGTTTTAAGCTGTAAATTGTCTTTTCTCCAAAAACTGTATCCTTTCAGCAGTGTAATACACCCCACTATTAAAATGTATCAGAAGATGAAAGGGCACATAGATGAAATTACCTTTCTGCTCCCTGGTGGGGCTGGGTCAAAGATCCTGGTCTGCATTTCACTGGGCAAAGCTGAATATACTGGCAGGATAATTAACTCTGGAACATCAGGTCCTAGAGATTTCATCCTCTCATAGAGGATTTCACAGGCAGTGTCAATCTCTTCCTGGCCAGTTAGAAAGACCAAAATATCACCTACACGGGAAGTAAATTAAAACAGCCACAGAGTCAGTTCTGTTTAGTACAACTGCTGCATCACCATATTCCCATTCCTCATCTTTTTTATTGATGAGGATCCCCCACTTCTGCTAGCCCTGAGCAGCAACTCTTAGCCAGAGGAAACAGACTTCAGTCTTTCACCCAAATTTTTCAGCATTTTAGTTACTCTATTTGCAAACAAGAAGGAACAGTCTGAGAGCATTTTGCTCACATTACTAACATGATCCATGACTTATAGAAAGACCTTGCTCAGAGGTCTTTAAATCACCAATAACCCAAGACCCTTCTCTACTCACCTGGTGGCTCTGTTAAATGGATCTGCATTACTGTAATCAGACTGGCATCCAAATAATCTGTCTCTGGCTCTTTTGTGTACAGAATTTCTACTGGGTATGTTCTGCCAGGAATTGTGAAGATTGGTGCTTCATAGAAATACTGAGAGAATTTCACAGCATCCAGTGTTGCTGATGTCACTATCAACTTCATGTCCTGCCTTTTCTGGACTGTCTGCAGGAGGACAAAGTTCTCAAGTCATTTATTGCCTTTGGAACTATTAAAATATGGCACTTGACCAAAGACAGACAGATACAACCAGTAATACAAGGTGTTTTAATGTCTGAGGAGAGGGGCAGCTCATTCCAGTACCCAGAATTTCAGAAAACTGGCCACTGAGATCCCATTTGAAGCCTCCCTTAGCAACATTATCACAAGAAAGCTTTTGGCAGAGAAGCATGAACAAACCAAGAACACTCCCCTATTCATCCACCATTATGAACATCCAGGAAGGCAAATTCTTATTGTTTCTGCTGCATTTTGCTTGCTCTGCCTTCACACAGAGGATCATTTCACCAAGATTCAGATCACAGACCTTAAGAGCATCTGCTCTTGAAGTAAATGTATGAACCTGACTTGTGTGACTTCACCTTTGCCTGTGCTCTCCAAACCACACAGAGGACACTGAAAGCAGTAAAAAATCCAGTGCTATATTACCTTCTTCAGGAGCCCAAAGAGCACATCTGTATGTATGGTCCTCTCATGGGCCTCATCCAGCATGATAATGGCATACTGGGTCAGATCTGGGTCTATCAGGCACTCTCTCAGTAACATCCCATCTGTCATGTACTTGATGACAGTCTCAGGGCTGGTGCAGTCTTCAAACCGAATGGTGTAGCCAACCTGGAAGGAAGAGTTGCACAGAAATGAAAGTTACACAATTATCAGCCTCATTAACTGCCACTTTGATTATTCCACAAACTCACTTTACAGCCTACAAGAGAATAGACAAATGGACACACAAAAAAACCAAATAGATCCAGTACTGATTTTTCCTCATGCTTATTTTGACATGTTCTTCAACATGGAAATTCACCTCTTGTCCCAAGCAGCAACCAAATTCTTCTGACACTCTCTTTGCTACAGACATTGCAGCCACTCTGCGAGGCTGAGTACATCCAATCTTTCCTCTTGAGGTATATCCTGCCTCAGCCAGGTATTGGGTAATCTGGGTTGTTTTCCCAGATCCTGTCTCTCCAATAACAATCAGAATCTGGTTGTCATGCACAGCCTAGAAAAAGTCAGAAAACATACACTTGTTAAAATTTTTAAAAAATCAAAACAAGTCAAACAAAAGCAGCATGGGCTATCTGGGACTAGATTGAGCAGCTCTTGCTTTTGCTTCAATTGACCCAGACCAAAAATCATCTAAATATTCCTACTGATCAAGTCAGTGTTTAACTGCTCAGCTGACTTATCCCTTGCTCACATGATCTTAGCATCAATTTTGACTTACATCAATAAATATCTCAATCATTAAAGTATACATATACATATATATATATAGTACTTTAAAATACATTTAATGAAATAAAGTTCTGCACTTAAAATTATCAGCTGTCAAAAAAGCTATACCAAAACTATTTTAAATTACTGCTTGCTCAAACCAGAGTGTCTTTTCATGAGTCTTACTTGTATCAGCTGCTCCTTCAGTCTGAAGATTGGGAGACTCTCTCTCTGTTCAATGATGGAAAGCTGTGTCTTCTTACCATAAGAAGCTTTGTTGCCACCAAATGCATGTTTCTTCCACTCTGGGATATCATTTGGCATCATCCCAATACCTCGCATGTTTGCAGCTATTTGTCTTCCATCCACTAAAAGAGAAACCATTTCATCATTACATCCAGATTCACACAGCACAAACCCCTGATGATCCTGCTCCATCATCCAGGCCTTCTATTCTGTGTGTTTAGATGCTTTTTAAGTTCCTACATGTATACCCTCACTATTACAGGATATACCTGTACACTTCCCTTGACATTACTATTTCCATTTCAGTAGTAAAGCATTTCATCTTTGATTCACTTTTAAAGTGTGGCAGATAAACCCAGTATCAGTACATTTCTCCTGGGCTCCTCAAGCAGCACAAGAAAGGCACAGTTTACCTGTGCTCAGACATACCATCAGGGAGAGGATCCACCCAGTGTGTGTTGAGGCCCATGGGGATGGAATCCATCTCTGCTTCTCTCTGGGCTTGTTTAAGTTCTCGCCTCTCTTTAGCTAAAGCACTTTGCATCATTGCAGCCTGGGACAAGGAACCATCTGGATTCTGGAGAGCAAGAAGAAAAGACTTCAAGCACTACCATTCCTTCAATTATCTTTTTGTTGTCACCATCCTTTAGAAGCACCTTCTAAAATGCTTTATAAATGTTAAATTTTGTTTATTAGATTTCCAGGATATTTCCATCAGGCTTGCCTCATGAGCTTTCACAGTCATAACTAGCACGGAGCATCCTTACACTGCCCACTCAGGACTTTGGGCACAACCAATGAAAAGTATTTCTTTATTACCTTCTACTTTCAAATGATAAGAAAAAGCAGGACAAAGAAATTTAGTTTTAACACACCTGTAACAAAATGGCATTTCAGCTCCAGTATTCCACTCTAGTCACCAGTTAAGTTAGAACCCAGCTTTATTTGGAAGGAGCTTCAGTTCAGTGATTACAGTTTTCAGGGCTCTCAGTAATGTGCAGGTGGGAAATCGGTTGTTAAATTCACAAATATTTTTTTTCATTTAATCAAGTACATGTTTTAGCCCTGGAAATCTCTTACCTTTACTATTTTAATGGGACTCATATCCATGCTCTGTTTGGTGTGACCTCGAAGAAATGGTGGCTCCTCTTCAACTAGCTCAATCTCAAGATCCTCATCTAAAATTCACAAGTGACAATTGTTACAGAGAAGTTAAATATCTTTCAGGTACATAAAAGTGCCTCTTCAAATAATTCTTTCTGTGTATTCTTGATTATGAGGTACTTAACAGCTTTAAAAGTGAAAACACTGCAAATAAAAATGCTCAGGGCACATGCAAATGCCACTAATAATAAAGTCAGAGGAACTCGAGTTCCAAATGTACAAGATGACAGCAAACTGTGAGATGCTTTATAGTTACTTCTATCATCAATATCTTTTTGAATCAAAATACATCCAGAAAGACAAGGAATTTACAGCAATAAGAATACTGGGAAATACCTTCTTCATCATCAACTTTAGGAAGAATCCCAGTCTCCTCATCGAAGTCAGGAAACTCTTCCTTGGAAAGCACATTAGCTGCAATCATCTGGGAACAGAATGAATACAACATGAATACATCACCATGACCGAACACAACTCATGCCTGTGACTCAGTTCTAACCCCATTCCTGTAAAACAGGAACAAAGGAATGGTCCTGTATCCTGGCACACCTCTCCCTAACTCATCCAACCTCTGACCAAAACATCCTTTCGTTACTCCAAATAGCACCAAAACAGTACCAAATCAGAAGACAGCAATTCACAGTTAAGGACTAAGTTAGAGAATCAATTAACCCAGGAGCTGTATCCTAGTTCATTAAACTCCCTGGCAACTTTATTGCCTGACATCCCATTTCCCTGAATGCAGCACACACCTGTTTTATTTCCCACTTCTCGGGGTCTGAAATGCGGGTGAGGCGTTTCCGTTCCAGGCTGTCGTCCTCCACCTCGGGGGCGCTCACCAGGGACAAGTGACTGGGCCTGTCTGGGTTCCTCATGGATGTTTCCTCATTGATTTCTCCAACCAGGTTCCTTCTACGGTTTGGGTTCAAGTCTTCCCCGGTGTCTTGATCAACATCCTACATTAGGTGAATTGATTAATCAATCAGCTCTACACTTCTCCTCATCTATTAACTCTGGTGCTTTCTAATGCCAGTAACAGCCCATTCACAGAAAATCCTGGTTTGAAGGCTTTTCAGTTTTTTCAGCTGCTACTGCTGGGTAAGACATCCTCACACTCTACTCTGTCTTGGCAATAGTAATAATTTAGGTTAAAACTAGAAGTTTCTCACCTACTGAAAAAGGAAGACAAACAGCAACACCTTGATGTTTGCCTTGCCTCTTCAATAATCATGTAAAGAAATTGTTAGGAACACTACAATAAAACTAGGAGCTAGAGGAAATGAGTAAAAAAGTAATACAGAACAGTAACTCAGTTTTTAACTCCCAGTTGAATGGTTATGTATTAGTTGCCATCAAAAAGAGTGAAAAATAGCAAAAAAAGGCATCATTTTAAGAATTTTAGCACCTCAGTACCTTCATGCTCAGGCTGGTTTTGGATCCAGTAAAAGATAACACTTTGACTTTCACTCTTTGGCCTTTGCTCACAACATCAGCAACGTTGGCAACCCGTCCTTCTCTTCGCAGCTCTGAGATGTGAACCAAACCCTCCCAACGTTTCCTGGGAGTGAAACAGAGGGGCACAAGAGGGGCACATTATTACTCTGACAGCCCTTCAGATCACTCAGAATCTATATTAAAATATTTTGCTGTTAACAGATTGTGTACAAATCGTTCACAAACTGGTTTTTGTAATGAGAATTTTATTATTCTCTGCTGGCAAATTTATTTTTCTGAAACAGTCCTTCAAAGCCTAGAATACCTGCTGGTAGCCTCATCACCTTTAAGGTACTAGCAGAGAAGAGAACTCAGCTGAAATAGTATCAGACCTATTGTAAACCTCAAAGGGTACCTTAGTCCTTCCAGCTGCACAAAGCACCCAAACTGCATTATGCTCGTGACTTTGCCGTTGTAGATGTCTCCGATGGAAGGCTCCTCAGCTGGTGGACGGTCTATGTGCTTGTCTCTCCACCTCTCATGGCTCTTCTCAAGGTACTTGTCTCGATCCTTGCGGTCCTTACTGGGACTCCAACTTCTGCTCCTTGACCGGTATCTGGATTTTCCCCTGTTCCTATCCCAAGTCCTGGAACGAGACCTGGACCGAGATCTGTGCCTTCGCTTCCTGTCCCTGCTACGACTTCGGCTCCTCTTCCTTTTCTTCACTCTAACAAACAAAAATTACATCTTTGCAGTGGATTTCCACCTCAGGCAACCACAGCAGCCAAGACCTTCCCCCCAGACACACAAGCACCCACCGATGGTCGCTGCTCCTCTGCTTGCCCTTGTCTGCACTAGGCATCAGAGCTTCGAGTTCTTTCAGGGCATCAGCTGCCACTTTCACATCATCTTCATCCAGCATATTCTGCAAGAACAGAAAACTGTTACCTCTTTCTGCAAAAGGGCTGATAAAAAGATTGTCACGAAGTATTAATCTACAGAATTATCATCATATGTACGTATTTAGAAAGAATGCAAGATAAAAGAAAATCAGACTCAATATGTGATAAAGAAAGAAAATAATAAAGCACTCTCCTGATTTGGCCACAATATTGAGACAATTATGCTTTGATACAATAGAAAGTTCAACCTCGATGTCCCTAGTTATTACAGAATTACAAATGTAAGTCCCTCACAGCAACTGAATCTACAACATTTCTAATTAGTTTGTAACACATCATTACTTTGAATATTATATAAGGAAAGCCAGGCTACAAATTTCATATCACAAGAGTCTCATCTTCAAAATATTCTGCAATATAGTATCAACATGGTAACTGCTAACAGCTATTATTTTTGACAATGTGCAGTAACACCAGCCTTCTACCTCTTCCACGTTTCGTGTCTCAAAGGTCACATTTATCCACGCATTAAACAGAGAAAAAAGGTTGGAACTAACTGGGAAAAAAAAAAAAGTTTTCACACAGTCACAAAAGCAATCTGAAATGACCACCTTACCCTGATGTTGGGATTGTCTGGCCTGCAAAGGGCTGGATACAACTCCCTCAACTTCTCTTTCTCTGATTTGGGTTTGACAGCTGCCTCTGATTTCGAGATTAAAAAAGAAAAAAAGAAAAAGCACAATGAAACACAGAACTGCTACAACAATTCCCTTTAGATTTTTCCATAACTGAATATAAAGTTTAATTTTCAACTGAACACAAAGGTTGATACAGCTTTTACAGAGATTCAACTCAAGGAATACCGTGTTACCTTCCTTCAAACAAAACTCTCATTAGTAGTGAATATGTGAAGACTGAATGAGCAGCAGACACAGAATACCAAGAGCAGGATGCATGGTGCAACAGGATTTGCCTCACAAGATTAAAACTGCATCAGCCTCACCAAGCACTGAGCCACTGGCTCCACGTACCTTTGCTGCTGGATGGTTTTGGTGGAGGCCGCATTGTCTGTATGAGACGTAGCAAGTTACTAATGAGGGAATCCTGAAAAAAAAAAATCAATGAAATACTTCAAGAAATGATTGCAACACGTTATTAGAAAGCACAAGTGAGGGTTTATTCACAGGGAAAAAAGCCCCTAAATTCTGAAGATGCAGTTTGATTTTTAGAAACTGTCACTGGAGTTTGTGTACATCGTAAAAAGGGAGAAGTTGAACTCAAAAACAAAGATAATTACATGTAAATTACTTTTCTGTTAATCCTTTTTAATCACCTATTTAATCCAACTACAGTTATTCCTGAGGAATCAATAAACACAGCATATAAGCATCATAAGAAAATTCATGACAACATTTGCTTTCATAAAAAGTTGTTTCTTCCATGTTTTATATGCTCAACATAACAATAAGCAGTTTGAGTTCTCAGGAAGATGCTTTTCAAAGACTACAAAAGTTTTAAAAATATGAGGGAGGGGAAGGCAGGGAAGACAGGAATATCAGAAGCAAATTAGTATGTAGTTTTCCAATTGCAGAAAACCATTAGTAACTCCTCACAACTCTCTCTTTAAAACAGAAAGCTCTACAAAACATAGCACAACAATAATAGTAAATAAATAATGTTCAGGTGTCACTTACAGTGAACTCAGCACCATTCTTCAGAAGAATTGCTTTAAATGTGTCAAACGTGGTATTTTTCTCGGCAAGACTTATCACAAACTCGGCTGTGAGGAAAAAGCATCAAGTAAATTGAATAATTAAAGCAGTGTAGGGACTTGTCCTGGGGTGACTTTATAATACTGGTATCCCCAATCCCCTGGTTTATGTTATATATTAAGTTCTCCACCTTTAAGACTGGCTTTGAGAGCAAGAGAGGGGGAAGAAGAAGCACGCAGTTTGTGTTAAAGAAAAACATCACTCCCACACATCCCGCTCCCGGACTGTGGTGTCTGCAGCACGGACAGACAGCGGGACAGAGCTTCTCTCTGGCTTTTTAGTTAGTTTTAACTAGCTGAGGCAGAGGAGGTCCCTGGACCTTTGTTTTTTTCTTTTTTTTCTTGGATCTGTACAAGCCTGCTCTGGACTGAACACCCAGCCAAACCCCGGGAGCTCACACCTGTGACCAACCGGGGCCTGGGCCTCGACACTTTCCAGAGCCGAAAGGACTGGTAAGAACCTGAGCAAGCCGAGTTACACCACATGAAAAGGACTTTTCTTCCTAGACTTGCCATCCCATCGAACAGCGAGAGGTTTTATTATTTAATATTATTCAATTTCTGTTAAATAAACAGCTTTTTCCACTTCTCTCCAAGGATTTTTTTTTTCCCTTTCCCGGACCAGTTGGTGGGGAGGGGGCATTTCCCTGGGGAAACCCCCAGTTGGAGTTTTCCTCCCTAATTTGCCCTAAACTAGGACAGGACTGCAGGTGGGGACAGAAGCTGCTCCGGGGGTGCGGGGACCAGCCAGGCCCCTGTGGCTGCTGCGGGGAGCTCCTGCTCCTCTCCCTCCCTGCCACCCAAACTGAACCCTTCCCTCAGGCTCACCAGGTGTTTTTTTTAAGAAAAATGACAGGTTTTAACATCTAAATTCGAAAAACACCTTCACAAAACGCATCCGGCCCCACGGAAAGAGCTACTACGGCGCTCCGCCGGGAACGCGATGCTCACCGGCCGCCGTGGCCGGGAGTGGCCCGGAGGTGCCCGCAGGCCGCGCTCGCCCCGCTTACCCAGGTCCTTGTCGTTGATGCCCAGGTGGTTGTCGAGCTCGGTGCAGACCTTGGAGACCAGCGACAGGTACTCGAGCTTGGCGAGCTCCTCGGCCGCCGCCAGCTCCGCCATGGCCGCCACGGCCGCGTCCGGGGCGCGGCGGAAGCGGCGCCGTGACGGAAGCGGGGTGGGCGGGACAGGGACACGGGGCGGGGCCTGAGGGACAAAGGGACGGGACCGAGGCGGGGCCTGAGGGGAACGGGGCGGGGACCGCGGGGCACAAGACGGGACCTGAGGGACAAGGAGGCGTGGCCTGAGGGGCAAAGGGGCGGGGCCTGAGGGACAAAGGGGCGGGTCTGAGGGACGCCGGGCGGGGTTTGCCGGGCACAGAGTCTTGGTGGGCTGCAAGCCCCGGGTGAATCGGCGCTGCCGTGTAAAAGCTTTCCTTAGCCAAAGCGGAAAGGCGTCTCCAGCAAAGGCCGATGAGCTGAGGCTACCCCGAGTGTGGCGTTCGGGGCCACCCAGCGGGCAGAGCAGAACGGGAGCGCACCCCGGGAGTTGCGGAAGGAGAAGGCTCAGTGCGGGCCCCGCTCCTGTCCCGGCCCCGCAGGCCCGCCCCGGGCACGGCCGAAGGAGATGAGGGCACAGGCCGTGTGCTCCTGGCAGGGGCGAGGGAGGCCAGGGCAGGCGAACAGACTTGGCTGCGGTGCCCACCACCCCCGCTGGTCCAGAGCCCGCGGCAGCAGCAGGGCTTGGAACCCCATCCCAAACCCCAGCCCCAGGCAGCAGCAGCAGGGCTTGGAACCCCATCCCAAACGCCCAGCCCCAGGCAGCAGGGCTTGGAACCCCATCCCACACCCCAGTCCCAGGCAGCAGGGCTTGGAACCCCATCCCAAACCCCAGCCCCAGGCAGCAGCAGCAGCAGGGCTTGGAACCCCATCCCAAACCCCAGCCCCAGGCGCCTGCGCTCGCCCGAAATAAGATACAGAGGTCTCATCTGCTCTATAGAATATATTATAAATTATATCATGCATCCATTAACAAAATATACAAAGCCAACGGAAATATATCTATCTTAAGCCAGAGCATACAGCATCTAAACTCTAGTAAAAAGTAACCTAAAGAGAACAGCATCTCACACTTGCCATTTCAATCCTCAATGAAGTGTTCCTCCTCAAATGTTTTAGTTTTATAATTCATGGAACATGTGAATTCATTCCAAGTATGAAGGTATGCACGGCAAACGTGGGTCCTGCTGGGCCTGAGAGACCCAAGAAAATAACCACACTGCTTCAGTGTCATCAGCTTCTGCATTTCACCCTTGTGCTTTCCTCCTCCTTGTTCTAGAGTTGGCATTAGTCAAAAGCTACTCAAAACAACACACCCAAGTTAAGGTGGAAAGTTACAGAAGGATCTTTAACTGGTCCACAGCACACAGTTGTACTGGTATACAGAGAGATGGGAAACACTGCAAAATACCTCTACTGTATTTCAAAATAAGCATTTAAGAGTATATCTTCCACAATCTATAAAAATAGGTTTAAAATGAAAGTGGTATGATACATTTGTTTCCTTGAACTATTTTAATGGTATTTTATCTCTATGGGTACTAAGTCTTTTAAAAAATTACTGCTAACTTGGTCAGCCACAATACTGACACAGCTTCAGCTATACTGTGACAAAACAGAACACTAGTTTGAAGCAGGAGTAATATAAAATATTTTAGAATCAATGGTTTCTTACTACAGCAAGGAAAAATGTTTACTTGAAAGTAAGAATGTAACCAACACTGTCAGCTGCTGAGGGACTGAAGTCTGAGGAGTTATCTATGGATACCCCCACTGCACAGCAGTGTCATTTCTTGTCATTCTTCAGAATCAAATCTCTCAGCACATTTAGAAGGGAATTCTTAGATTTCCAAATTAAATACGGGCTTCTAAAAAATCTTACGAGAAAAATGAATTCTACAGATGTGGCTATGGAAACACAGGACCAGCTAAAACCATCAGAGGAGACTGTACATTTGAAAGTGCTTAAGTTAATGCATTTTTCAAACTCTAATGTAAAATTATGTGATCCCTGCTTCAAGCCTTCTTTACATTCCTGAACATTACCAAAATTTGTACTCAAGTTCAGGTCTGGATTCCTACACATTCTTGCATTTTTTAATGTGATATTAACAGAGTAAAATGTTTGCATTTAGTAGTGAAAAAAGGTAAGGGTCAAATTTTTAATATTTTTACAAAGAGCCTGTAAAGATTCCTAGAAAAGCCTTTCCTACCCTTACACTCTGTTTTTAACAAAATATTTTATGTAGGTTATACTTCTATTGTTAGAGATCTGGTGTGCACTATCATTACTGATTCAATTGCTGGTGGTAATTCTCCTGCTTCATTCCACTACAGCAAGCAACAACTTCACTGGTGTTCATCAGTTTAACTGCAGTTACACTTTCAGACTTTTCAAAAGTCATTTGATGATATAAGATGGCTTTCTTCTATGAGTAAGTTCTTTTTCTTAGAATAATTCATAAGATTTAAATTTGTCAGTTTACTATCACACATTGGAAAACCAATTACTAAATCCTCAGAAGAAACTCCTAGTTTCAGGCATCTCTTGTAAATTAAGCAGGACTACATTTTACAGCAGCATTTTACACTGGTTTCTATTCCAAAGCTAACTAAGCCAACAAAAAATTTCCAGCTGCCTGAAGAAAAAGTGTATACACAATAAAATGGGAAGTTCTCATCTGAGTACAAAGTTTAGTTCTACATGATTCCCTGGTAAAAGGATTTGATCTGAAATTAGATTTAAAATCTACTCATTTAAGTATGAGATTCAAATAATATCTGAAATTCTGGTCTCCATTTCAAGAGATGCCACAAGGGTTGTTTGACATTTCCATGAGGGTAAAAAAAACAGAAATAAAGAAGTCAAATGCTCAAAGAAAAGCCAAAATTTTAAGTCAAACCTCCAAACAGAGAGCAGCTGAGGAGCAGCCTGCTACTCTTGTAATCTTTAATTCGAGTTTACTCAATGAAGATTATTCCTCTCTCCACCAGGCAGGTTTAGCACCTACTGCACCAGTCTCTGTTACTGATATGAAGCAATTCAGTTACCACTTCAATCATGTTATTGTTGTGTTTCTTCAGCAGCCTCAAGTTTAACTGCCTGTCACAGAATCCCATCTCACACAGACTGGACAGCAGAGTGGCAGTCTGCTCTTCTGGAGCTGCAGGCTGCTGAAAACAAAAGACAGTAAGGTAAGCTAAAAAAGGTAATTTACTTTTTGCCATTTGAACTAGAGGCCCTGCATTATACTAGACTCAAGCTGAGGCACAGAGGCTCTTCTGGCCTTTAAATGGCATTTAAGCCATTTATAATCCCCTTCATTGCTCACTTAGAAAGGTGAGCTACTACTCTTACACGATGCTACCAGAGATGTGCTTCCATCCCTACAGCATGGATTTCCCAGTCTGCTGAGAGCAGCAAACCTCAAAGGGACAGCACCAAATTTAACATTTTACATTAACTCCAATATAGCATATTGATACACTTAAAAAACATGCACCTATACATTTATGGTTGTCTTAATTCTATGAAACTCATACAGCACACAAGAAAGACATTCACCTGTTCAATAATGGGTGGTCCAGCAAATAATGCTTTGTAGGCAGAAGCAGCGACTGACAAAGCTCCTTTCATGAGTTCTCCAGCAATGCTGCTTCCCTGAGGGTACCTGTGAAGAGAGCAGGTGCTGCTTTAGGGTCAGTAAAACCAAGGGTTTTTTTAGTGAAATGCAAGTTGCTGCCTGTTGAGGCAAGGACTGTTGGAGACAACAGCCTGTGATCCAAAGGAATCAGCAATCTTTGGGAAATGAGCTATACAAGAACTCGTTCTTTTTTCTTGACACCTTCTATTAAATTGTGGGTGTATGCTTTCCATGAAGTGACCTTTTGTAAAGAGTTTCATGTTCTCATCTAGAAGAGAACATACCTACATGAAAGCTGTGCACTGACACACCCAGGGTAGGGTAACTTCTATTTGTTTTCTATGAATACTTAAGTTACTTAATATTCTACTCAACGTTTTAATTTACTTCTTTAGTCTCAGTATTTTAAGACAACTTTATAGCTAACTTGTAAAATCCCCATTCTAAGAATGCTGACATTTTCCAGATTAAAAAAACACAGAATTTTACAAGAATTTACAAGCATCAATTTCAACTTGAGTTCTTCATTAACTTTGGCTTGCCAGTTCTGCATCCTTTCAATTTGTGCCCAAGTAGAAACAAAGACCTTATGAAAATATAACACATTTGCTTTAAGAAGGGAGGCTTCTCTCCAAATTAATGACTACATGAAATCTGTAGGCCAGAGCTTTTTCCTAGGTGTCTAATTAAACTGTTCTCAGTCTAAAAAAGGTGCTTGTGAAGTCACAGCTTCAGCTTCATTACCTTGGGTTTTCTGAGAACTTAGTGAGAAATGCAGAAGATCCTGGCCCATGATTATCTTCACCGCTGGGGTCTGGAAGAGGAACACAAAATGTCAATGTATCCAGTTAAAGACAGCTAAGCTGGAGAAATGCAACACATACATAAACAGCAAAAAGTTTATCTCAGTCCAACACTAATACTCTTGAGTTTAGTTATGCAGACCAGGTGTTGCAGTGAAAGCAGTCAGAAGATTTTCAGAACCATATATGACTGATTCATCAGAGGTGTTTAACACAAGAGGAGCTGCTGTGACTGTAACAGCAGCTTAAATGCATAGCTCATTAATTCCAGAGCAAGGTAATTTTCCACATGCCTGTAAGTACTTTTCAGTATCCTCTCACCATTTCCTATAATAGATGTTCTTAACTGATCCACAAAGCAAATTATTTCTTTATTTGCAACATCCATATAGCAAAAGTTTAACACCCAGAGAAAAACTAAAATCTTTATTTGGTAGATTTTCTGCTCTCCTAAAGAGAAATGAGACATCAAATTCAATACTAAGCATAAGGAAAAGGTGATAGCAATAGTCTGCACCCTTCACTAAATACTGTCAATACCTTCTCTTTGTATTTGATCATGAGGAGCAGAAGAGATATTCTCTGAAGCTGGTGTGTTTGGTTCTTGGAAGATAGAATTCTGAAGAGATGAAAGATTCCTGAGAACATAAGGCAAAAACATCAGTATTTTTATTCTACATGTACACACATAAATAAGTTATGGTCAACAGAAAAAACTTCACATGCTCCTCTCTCTCCTTCCCTTGCACTCACCCACATTGGTGAGTACAGGCTCTATAAAAAGTTGCAGGGTTTAAGAACATTTACCTCAGTGTATGATAAAACTGTTGTTACAACAATTCCTGTTTGGAAAGTGCTAGACCTTGCAGACTTTACAGCAATACCAGCATCACCATTTTGTTCTTGTCCCCAAATCATACCTTTGTGCCTGGGGTAAGCTGTCCACAGTTGCTGGGGTTAATGGTCCTGCAGCCAGTGTTGGGGAAGATGTCAGTGTATCACTGACCCTCTGGATCTGTGGCTGGCTTCCTCCTTCTGTGTTCTCTGCTACTGTTTCAGGTTCTCCTGCCTTTTCTAAACCAGGCTGAGAAAGAGCTGAACTATACATGGAGTCACCCAACGGCCGACTGGTGTCAAAGCACTCTGGGAGAATAATGATATAATCCTCTGAGGAAGCAGAGGAGCACTGACTCTGAACATCATCTTTATCATCTTCCTCTTCATCACAATTGCCAGTACCACTACTGGGGTTTGTGCTCTCACCAGACAGTGGAAGATCCCCTAGTAGGAAAAAAAGTGAGGTGTTAACCATAGTCTATTTTCTTTGGACAACAACAGAGACAGAATTGTCCCAGTTGTAAAAGACAAGTATTTAGAAACAAGTGTAAACCTTAGCTGCTGCCATTAATGGTGTAATTTTCCCTTTTGTGGGGGGGTGTATGTGAAAGAGTAACAGATCTTAATGTTAAGCCCATGCAAATACACTGCAGGTATTAATGCTTCTAGTAAAACCAGGAGCAAGAGCTATACAGAGAACTTAAACTTCTTACACATGATCTTTTTACAGCTTTATCTTACATTCAAACCCATTTTACTTACCACTGGAATTTTCTGTCACTGGTTCTGACTGATGAATCTTTGCTTCCTTTTTGGAAGTGGAATTAGTATTTATCATAGGAGAGTCTTCATTTATCATATTGCAACTGAAGGTGTCTTGCAAAGTTTGTAAGGAGTCTAATAAAACCAATCAGGAAAAACAATCAAATGGTATCAAACACCTGAGCTGAGCAATTTCTGCCTCATGTCTGACTGCAAATACATCAAGCCAGAGTAGGCAACTAATGCTAGTACTTACTTTTGGGGTTTTTTTGTGGGGGTTTGTGGTCAGGTGCAGCATCCAGGGTCAGAGATCGAATTACAGTTTCACAGACAAACTGAGTCCCACTCATATCTTCCTCCCCTTCCTCCTGGTTCAATGCATGTTCAGCTTTCACTGTCACCACAGAGGAGTCCACAGAAAGGCAGGTTTCTGCCATTCCTTGGAAAGGGAAACATAACAGATTTTACCACCACAACGAGGAAATGTAACTATATGAAGAATTTTTTAGACTAGCCACAGCTAATATTGACTCTGTGTGTAAATTCCTTCCAAAAATTGAAAGATTTTTTGAATTTAGCTCAAGTTGAATGTGGAAGTGATTGAGAAGTATGGGGAACACACCTGGAGTGTTTGGAGTACAACCTAGTCTATAAAGGGCAGATTGTTAATTCTCCCAACAATTCTAGTGGTCAGATAAATCAAAAGAAGAGTTTGAAAGGACTTCATACAAAGGCATGCAGTAATAGGACAGCAGGGAATGACTTTAACATGGAGGAGGGTATATTTAGATAGATATTAGGCAGAAATTCTTCCTTTTGAGGGTGGGGAGGCCTTGGCAGTTGCCCAGAGAAGCTGTGGCTGCCCCTGGATCCCTGGGAGTGTCCAAGGCCAGGATGGATGGGGCTTGGAGCAGCCTGGGATAGGGGAAGCTGTCCCTGCTCATGGCAAGAGGTGTGGAATTGGATAATCTTAAAGATTCCTTCCAACTCAAACCATTCTGCAATTCTATGATTGCTATTTCCAAATCTATATATATTATACTCCAACCTCTGTAATCACTAATGTAGTGTCAGACTCCAGGCTTATGAGCCAAACATTTTTTTTTTTTCCCCAAGGAAGAGGAAGACAGGAGTTAGAATTCCTTTTAGACATCAGGTTTGCTGACTACACAGAAGTGACAATATCCTCCCTTCACCCCCAAGCTCCTCAGGACTACTGCTTACCAGGCACTAGTTTAAATCCACTCCCCTCGTTCTCCTCCTCTATCTGACCTAAGCCAGGTTTCTCCAGCAAGGGGCTGTCACGTGGCAAAGGGGACATGCATGGAGTCATGTCTGGAAAACACAGGGAGCAAAGATAATTGGCACTAAAGGAGAAGGAGCCTCCATGAGGTAACATTTTTAAAATTTATTCTTTTTAAGGGACATTCTTTCAAGACTGAAGAAACTTAGTTATTTTGCAAGATAATCTGGTGGAATAAGCAACTAGCTTTGCATTACTCTGCCTCTGGCTGTGCAAAGAAAATGGCAGCATTCCTCAACACCTGGAATGTTATGTTCTTGGGGACATGAAGGTGAAAAGAAAGCCAAGACTGAAAAACACAAAGGATAGCTATCTGTGCTCTAGAGAGCACACAGAATACGGGAGCCTTACCAACAGGAGTATTGTGTGGCACTCTCTCCAATTCCTGCACAATATTAATGTCCAACAGCTCAAAGGACAGCAAATCCTACAGGAAAAAACACACAGCTTCCATGAGCAAACTCTGAAACTGCATCCTATCTGTACTTGGCAGCACAGACCCCACTGATGTACAAATAACACTTTGCTCCTCAACACAACCTCAGGGGGCAGTTTTCCCACAACATATATTTCCATCATTGAATATGGTGCACAAATCAGGGCAGCAAGGGACAAATCTAAGAACTCCCTTGTTAGGGCCAGAGAAAGACTCAATGCTGACTCTTTTTTGAGAATCTTAATCTTTCCTACACATACCCTCCACATAATGACAGTGCCTAATACCAGTTTGGGAAAACAGCTCCACTATATAAAATGCAATATACTCTTTCTGAAAATAGTGGCCAATTTTAGAGCTCAAAAGCTTTGTTCTTACAGATGTCTACCCACCTATCTAGGCATCAAACCCAATGTGGTTTTCTTTACATCTACCTGAATTTTAACACTTTACCTGTGCAGTCAGTAGATCAACAGATGGGATATAAAATTCTCTCTCACTTGGCAGATTTTTGATCTTTAAAGGAATAGTTGGCAGAGATATTTCAGCCTGCTCTGCAATTTCACCTATCAGTTGAGCACCTGTTTCTGTCTTTAAGGAAGCATCCTGCAAAAACAAAAAACCAGAAGCCCCTTAGCCACAGTAAATAAAAGATCACATGGAATCTAAAGCCTGCATTTTGTGTAAACACACAAGTAATTTGAAAGACATTTCAATCAATTCATTACAAAGCTAAAAGGACAAGACCTAACAAAGAGAAATGCTGCAGTGTTTCAGTTCAACCAAGGAAGAAGACAAACAGCTGCAACAGACTGATAGCTAATGTCTTGCCTGTCATAAAGAACTACTTTAGAATTTATAAATGCAATATATGTTGTATTTCCTTCCTATTAAAAGTAAATTTAAAAGCAAACAGCTAAAAGAATCCCCTGGAATAGTTAGATAGGAATACTTTGCCAAATAATACACAATGCTCCTTCTCCAAGGCAATTCTGAACTGCCCCAAATACCAGGTGAGTGACTTGCCTGTTTGGTTGTGCAAGCTCTGCTCTTCTGACAGGAGTCAGAATCCTTCCAATCACCTTCTACATAGTCAGCAGCTGGAGAGGGATCCACAACAATACTGCACCAGATCCTTGGCCCAAACTGTTCCCCTCTGTGCGACAGTCTCCAGTGAGAAGTGTAAGTTCCTTCTATATTGGGAGCTACAAACTCAACTGAAACAGTTCCTACTTGTCCAGATGGAAGGGATGGCACTAACACATCTTTTTTCTCAGAAGATGCCAGGGTCAGATTACCCCACATAAGTTTCAACTGAAATAGACAAGAGAAAAAGCCAAAAGTTAACTTCTCAAGCTTCTCTGCCAAGTGTGGGCAGCAGGAAGCAGGGCTGCTCTGCTGAAAGGTCTTGTAGATACCAGGCATGGGGAAGACAAGGTGCTAGTACACATCCTCACATCAGTCACTACCAACACAAAGACAGCCTCATCTTTCAACACAAATGCAACCACTCGCAGAACAAAGGGATTTGGGAGGTCAGAAAAGCAAAAGAGCAGTTGTAAACAGGGTCAAACTGTACCATTATAGCACGGGGGACACACTATTAATGGGAAACATGTCCAGTGATGGTATTCTGAATTGCTTTCTTCCTATAGTCTACACTTCCGAAGAGTAGCAGTGATTCTGGCACAGCTTATTGCCCCAGAATTCCCAGCTATGAATCAACAGGCCAAAGGAAATCTTAAACAGATCCTAACAGAGAATTCACATACAAATGTTATCTTCCAGTATGATTTTAGTCTGTAGAAGGAAGAGCTAAGACAAGATACCTTTGTGTCTGAGCTCCATTCCACATTGCCAGTATTTTTCATTCGCCAGTGTTTGATAAACTTTGTTCCTGGCTTCAGGTGAGTACCATCAGGCAAATTCTCATCCACAAATACTGCACTTAGTGTTGGGACAATTGCTTGGAAGGGTTGATTAGGATTCCTGGGATTGGAGAGAGGAAACAAAAAAACAAAATACACCAAAACTGAGGAAGTTCAGCTGCTGATTAATGTTAATTTGGCTTTTAAATATCCTAAATAGAAGGGATGAATTAAAGAAACAAACTATACAAGTTTTACACTGCATATTCATAAACTCAAAGGGAGTGGGAAATGCAGAGCAGCTGCCTGCAAAGGCTGCTGTCTAATGAACCTCACCTTAAGAGCACATTAAAATAAAAAAGAAATAGCACTGAACATAAATATACAGAATGCACTTGACTTTATGCAGACACAATAAAGCAGGAAGATACAGACTTTTTTAAAACTGGCAGCAATGTTAATTTATGCTGTATGAGCATGCATGTGTATGTATAATCCTAGACACTCCCCTTCCTCCTAAATCTGCATAAATCACTAAGTCTCTGGTAATAACCATCAGTCCCTTTTTTTTTTCCTCTTTCTCCTACTCTCCTCTCAACTATAAACACTCTACATTGCAAATTGCATTTAGACAGAATTCTCATACAGTCAAATGACAAATCATACTTCAAACGAGCAATTTCATAACCTTCCTCCTGTTACTTTAACTTGGTCTCATAACCAAAGGTCAGACAGCACAACTACCAGATGCCCAGTTAACAACAAGCCTTACAGGAAAGTATTAGGCTGGAGACTCTCAGATTTCAGAGGAGGTGAGCCATTTGTTTCCAATACATGGATAGAGTTCCACAGATGAATTTTCCTGTGCAATTTTAGCTGCTTTTTGAGCTCTCGGACCTCTGCTTTTCGCTGTTTCTTTTCTGCTCGCAATCTTTGCTTCTCTGCCTTCAGAAATCTTTTGTCCATCTGCTTCTGGAGCCTGCAAAGCAATTAACACACTTTATTACATTAAACTGATCAGAATTTATTTTTAACCAACAGAGTCTTAGTCTCAAGGAAGCCCTTCATGAAATATACTACACTTCTAGACTGGATAACAAACGATTTTAAAAGAACATCCTCACAGTTGCTTTTGGAACTATTTTGAATGGTCACTGAAAGAACAAAAAAAAGGCAGACATAGAATGCTCAAAGAAAAAGCAAGTTGTCAAAGTTTATTACCCATCTATGACACAAAAGTCTGTCTTTTCTACTTTGTTATTAAAAACATTTTAAGATTTATGACTTAGGCCCTTTATGAGTATGTTGCTATTTTAATCTACTCACAAAGTTTGAGTACCCTTTCCATTTCTTGTTATCTCTAAAATAAAATAAAAGCTGAACCTCAACTCCAGCACAAGTGTTTTCACTTGCAATCAGGACAATCTTGCCAGGTATTGCCAGCATTTACCTGACTTGCTCCAGAGTAGCAGGCAGGCGTGGGGAGAGCTCTGCCAGGCTGTAACTGTCAGCAGCACAGAGGATGGGTCTGCGCAGCTTTAACAAGACGTGGTTTGGATCATGTGCATATGTTCCTGCTTCACACTCTTCACAGATATTGTAGGCTGGGCAAAGGCTGCAAAGCAGAAAAGACAGAAGGTTATCAAGAGGCAAAGAATTTCTGCTGAGAAACTTTGTATGATGCTATCACTGTAAGTAGTTCCCAAGTGACAGCAGCTGGATGTCTCACTTATAGATCAGTATTGGAGCCATGTGGAATACCTACATGATTATCTCTCTCTTAGTGGAAAAACTGCAACACAGTTCCCACTTCTCTGAACACATATTGGAAAAAAATTGATGCTTCCTTTAGCACAAGTGACTAAAATTGTTGCTACAAAGGGCAGTACATTTTACCAAAATCCAGGGCCAGAAACAGCACCATACTTATGAAAATACAGAGGCTAAGTCAACAAGCATTCAGGAATGCAAAGCAGATTGCTCCTCCAGGAACAAGGCTGATAAAAAACAGATTATCCTCTCCTGACAGTAAAAAAAATACCCAAAGAAAAACTCCTGTTGGCATTTCATCCACTGTTTCTGTCTAATCCCAAACTGCTGGTCTTTACAGCAATTGCCTCATTCAAATAAAACTCTCACTTTTAACACCTCACTTAAGACATTCATCAAAATCTACTTCATATTTTTAGACAGACAACAGTGCAATCATTAAAAATAGTATGACCTACCTCAGTCTCACTGACTCTAAGAACCAAACAAACAACTGTAACAGACTAGCAGTTCCCAGCCTTGCTTTTTTTGTTTAGTTAACCAAACAAAACATTGCCTGTTACAATTACTGCATGTCCTATGCAGATATGATGAGGAGCCATTGGGAATACAGAGTACTAAAGTTCTCACACGTTAACAATTTCCCAAAATAGTATTAATCTTGCTTTTATGCAGATGAAGTCTAGTGACCACAGGAGAGAACATCAGCTGTTGTTGAGACACACAGCAGACATTCTACAGCAGGCTGCAGATTAGGAACCTGGGAGTATCTGAGCCCAAGGCAGTTTCTCAGACTCACCCTCAGGCTGTGCCCATCAGGTTCCCCCAGCTCCCATCACACTCTACCTGCACTGGTAGCGCACCCCAACGATGCGAGCCTGGCAGCTGCAGCAGGAGATCAGCCAGTCACACGGGCTGCTGCTCCCCAATGGGCTCTCTGAAGGTGCAGCTGCTGCTGGAACTGAGCTCTCACAGAAATCTGGAGGCTGATTGCGATGAACAAGCTTCTCATACAGCTTCTGCTCCAGCCTCTCAACAGTCTCCTTAACTACTTGTTCCCTGAACTGGAAAGAAATTAAAGCGGTCATAAATGAGAGCCACTTACTAAGTTTGAAAAGTTGAGTTATATTGTCACAAGTCTCCCAATCTGTCAGTAGTCACAGACTACTTCAGAGTCATTTCCCCTACCCCCAGCACACTCTTCATAAAATTAAACAAATACCACATTCAGCAGAGAGGACTTTTATTTTAGAAAATACCAACCCAGAGCTTTTAAGAAGTCAAGTTAAAAATCACACATTTGTGCTTACAATATTGTTTTTCCTTCCATAAGCTTGCCTGAAGGGAAGGAAACTCATCTCCAAAACAATTACCCCAACTCCCAAACCCCTCTGGACTCTCTACCACTAAGTTCTGATTAGCCCATCAGTGTTTTACACATAACCATGAATTTCCCCTATTTTTAGTTTGTATAAATAGGTGGCAAAGGAAAGGAGACATTAGAGAAAAAAGCTTAAAGATAAATGCACATAATTTCAAAAACTTGCTAGCTAATGAATTCTTTGCAGTGATATCAAACTGCTTTTCAGTGATGTTTATTAATTGTTCAAAACAACATCCACATCTTAACTTGTAGCTTATTGTCAATGGCTGCCTGAAAGTATTTTCTCAAAGTCAAGAAAAGTAAGGTCATTAAATGCTCTGTTTTCAACCACAGGAAACCAAAAGTATTGCCCTGGTGAAACTGGGCAATCAAGAGCCTGCAAGAGCACCACTGTTCCATGCCCTCCCACAATGAGTGGTCTGCAATTCCTATGGCTGTCTGGAGCACCACAAGGATTATGTTATAGGAGCTACTTAAAACTACACTCAAGCTAATCAAATGCATAAACTAAACATTCCACTTTCCACAAGTTGTATGGAGCAAGTTCATGGTTTTGGGGTTCTTTAAGGTACCCTTCCACTGTAGACACAGTTAGATATCTAGTTCTCAATAAGAACCTGGTCACAAGTCCTGATGGCAAGAGTGTTCAGACATCCAGAGTCAGGCATCACAAAGATCTCTTCCATGCACAACTTCTTATGTATTTAAGTACACCAAAACTTGCAAAACAATACACTTACTGTTTCCAAGTAGCTAGTAAACCATTCTGGAGGATTTTCATTTATGATTTCTGGTCTGGTCTGATTTAACTTTTGCTGGGGAAAAAAAATAAACAACAAAATAAACACAAAGGAGACAAATTTTTTTAAAAAAAACCCTCAACACAGCAAATTAACTGCTGAAATAGCTTTTAAGTGTCTTTACATAAAAATATTCAAAGTTCTTCAGAAAACAGTAGAGAAGCATCACAAAATAGCCACTGACATTTTCCTGAACCATTTCTGCCTCATTAGCATTTGAGTGTAATTACACACCAAAGAAGTCAAGTCAACCAGAAGTTACCAGATGTCAATGAGGGCTTCAGGAGATGAATTGCTCCATTTATCAAAACACTTAACAATGGGCAACATGAAAGCACCTGTATTTCTAAAGATAGCATCAAATTATCTTCTTGAAGACATTCAGACTATTTGGTGAGCTTCAACAAGTGCAGGTAACTGAAAACAGAGATCAGCTTCTGAACTCACTTTTATATATGGCTAAAGAGGACAATCAGTCTACAAAGTGAATTACATTTTTTAATTCTTTGCTTTAATGCAGCTCAGTCTCTTACCTGAATGGTCAGCTCCTCGTCATTTTTTAATTCTTCCTCTAATCCCTGAGCTAGCATGGAATGCAAAAGTGGTTTCTTCTCATCTTTAGGAAGCACCAGCTTTTCTGTCACAATTTTTTCATGTAGTTGCAAACCACGAGAAGAGTTCTTCTCATAGACATTCATCTGAAGCTGATTTCCTTGTTTAACTGCAATCTAAATAAACAGTACATACATACACCATGTTTTCCACTCATAATCAGGATAAAAAAATCTGTAAAAATACAGTATTACACTACATTGGAGAGTTTGGGGAAAGGGTGGGGAAAGACTAACAGACACAAAATGAAAAACTGAGAGAGATGCCAAGGTAGAGTCAGCTGATGCTCTACTTCTGAGAGGCTACTAATATGCTTATTCAAAAGTTTATTAAAAGCCAAGATAATCATGCAAATATCCTAGTGGAATTTTTCAGCCTACAATAAAGTGTTCATAGGAGCCAGTAAACAATAGATTGTGTCCAGCAATTTATGATTATTTTGAAATTATCAGATTTGAAATTGAAACCATGAGCAAAATGTTTTGAAAGACTTAATAATGTAAAATAGAAACATAAAGAAATGCAATTCTTATTTAGTCTAACTGCTTATAGAGTAACTAAGCATTGACTAAGTTTTAATTATATATTCTGCAGCAGAGTCTATGTGGCAAGATTTTTGAAGGGTTTCACTAAAGCCCAATATTTCCAAATATAGGATTACTGTTGAAGGGTTTGAGAAAGTCAGTCTCTTAACCAACCCACTGCTGCTCAAGGTCCTGAATCCCAACTGCATATTCAACTAACTTATAAAAATGAACATAAACCAGGATGGAAGAAAAATATAATAAGACATTCAAGCTACTGTCCAAAGCTAGAAAACAGCTATTCTGATTTCCTGGGCCAGGTAATGCTGTTTGTTCTTTTTTCTCAGCTACACCAATTTTAATTGGAGAAGGATGAACATATTGAAAAAAGTCAAAGAGCACATTTACCTTCAGAGCTTCTTCATATTCCTCTAAAGAAAAATAGAAAGAAATGTGAATGGCCCCTATCTCACACAACAGATGTAAGTTTTGCACACAGTATTTAGAAACCCTTCCATGACAAGGGGCCTCCCCTACCTTCTGTAAATTCTCTTAAAATAGTGCAAGAAATTGTATACACAGCAACAAGCACACATTTTCACAGCTAAGAGCCATAACATTCTACTTATTCAGTCACTTCCAATTTGTACCTATGGATCAAGTATTCTTTCCTTCGGGAAGAACTTGATGCCAAATCATATATAAAATACAAAAATCAAAAAGCAAGCATTCTCAACTGCATCTTCAAAAAACTCAAGCAACAGTTGGGGTCTCTTTCTTGATTTGTAAATAAATAAAGCAGCAGCTCACCTTTGCTGTTCACAGAGACCTGCAAAGAGAAGTAACAGTGAACAAGAGCATCAGACCCAATTTTGCAATTCTCTTAAAATTAACATACTTCAGAATAAACATACTTTTATCCACAGTTTCCAAAACACCAGTCCTTTAGACATTTGTTATTGCTGCTGTGTTTAATCATTACCCAAAGCTGTGGTGCTTTGAAGCAGCCCATGTTTGTTACTGGATGGGCACAGGAGGCAGCTCTGCCTGTACCCCTGGGCTCACTGCACAAGTCCAGAGCTTGGCCCCAGTTGCTTTAACTGCCCAGTTAAGGGTTTCAAAAGACCAATTAAGTGTTTCATAAGCCCATTATTCTAAAGAAATTTATTTATCAATTCTGCACATAGAAGTCACTAACACAAGAAGCTATTTAATCTCCACAGCAATGCAGGATTCTGAACAATGTTTGCTCAGTATTTCAGAAAAAGCCTTCATAGATGCATCTATGTATTTATATATTATACAGGCTGGAAAATAAAGGGAGAATCATTCTCTGAAATGTTACTGGAAGCTTCTTGACATTTCCCCTTAGGGGAAGAAAGTAAGAAGAACCCCCATCTCGTTTTGTAGAGCTATAATCCAAGCAGTGGAACACTGTATCTGTAAAAGGTCCTTTCTATGTGAGAGTTACACTCCCCTCTGAATCTCCAGATAAACAAAAATAATATGAGAGGGTGAGACTGTGCCAAGCAGGAAGTTACTCAACAAGGACAACTAGAAGTAACCAATTTGTTTTCTGAGTCAGTAATCTGCTTGGAGATTACAGCAATTGCATAAAGCAAGCAGAGGATTTGAGTACACCAGATCACTGAAGCAAACATATGCTAATAACAGAGGACCTACATTTTCCAGAGAAAGGACTCTAGATTCAAGAGACAGGGCTTTACCACAGCTGCAAACACAAATAGTTACAACTACCTTATTCTAGTTAATAAAAAAAAAAAAAAATTCCTCAATAGAAACATTCCTCCCTCAGAGCACAGAGAAACACTGGGTGTTTCAACAGGGTGAGAAAAAGAATGGCAGTAGCTTCTAAAAATGTATTTTAAGATATGTGTACTGCATTAAGAGTAAAACTACAAGCCTATCAGCTATTTTCTTATTAAAAAGGCAAACATTCCCCCTCCCCCATCTGCATAACAGACTCTTCTGAAGGACTCACTACAAATTATCACAAGGCAGAAAGTCATTTCTGCCACCAATCATTTTTCTGCTGACTTATTGGGAGGGTGGGGTGGCAGGTATTTTACCTCATCATTATCCTCATCAATGTATTTGATCTGAATGTTGTCCAGGTCAAATGAAACTTTAACCTGTAATGAAAAAAAAGAACACAAAACCACAGTGAGGCAGAACTACAGAAGCCCACAGTTACTAGTGATTATTAACTGGGAATAACATTAAAACCCTTCTATCCCTCTCTTCAGTTTCTCAGTTGAAGCAAACACTGTTTTACCAGATCCATCCCTCTGGAGTTGAACTCCTCCCAGTGCCTTCCCTTCAAGTTTTACTAACTTCCCCTAATGAAAATAAACAAATTTCTTTCCTGTTGCACCTTGCCCAGTTAATGTTTACTCCAAAATAAATAATAATAACCTTCCCATTCTAAGAGGACAAGCTCAGGGTTAACAAACTCAGTCATGGTAAACACTGCAAAATACGAACACGAAGGCAAACAGTCCCTAAATTCCATCTTTTACATTAAAAAGCACCTAGAAGATAGCTCAAATAGGTGATCAGTGTTTTTTCAGCCTATCAAAATTCAGAGACTAAAGCTAAGCAGCTGTTTTGCATTTTACATTAAAAAGGCAGAATGAGCAGCACCAAATGAATCATAAAATGAAAGCAGTTGTTTCCATATGCTGAGTCTTTGAGGCTCCTGTACATTTTTGTACCAGGTTCCTACAAAAGCTTCACTTTTCCCAACTCTCTGAAACAACTGACACATGTCCTGCTAGCCCAGACCTAAGAGAACAGCAGCAGCCTCAGCCAGGAGAGGCTGCTTGGGGGAGTTACACAGCCCCTCTGCAGCACATGGACACAGGGCACACACAGACACATTCTGAACTGAACGTGCTCTGCAAGAACGTGCTGTTCTTCCAGCAGCACAGCCCAAACTGTGTGAGTGCAGTGAGAGAACCAGCTTCTTTTGTCAGGAAGAAACTGTGCTCTGTACTTACATAGTCTAGCACCACAGATTGTTCCCCTAAACTCAAGGCAGAACAAGAGTTCACCTTACCCCTTATAAACATCAAACATAGTTAATAAAATATCAAAATATAAGAAAGACACAAGTTTAACTGATACTCCCTTGAAACAGCAATTCACACAACAGAGACAACCCGTGGTTCTATTTTGGTCAGGGAAACACTGTAATAGAACACCACACCTTGAACAAACACACCCTGGCTCTCAGAATACCTAAGATTAAGGGCAGTACAGTGCTTACACAGTAATCTGCTTCCAGCTTTGATGCAAGCAGGATTCTAACCAGCTCAGACATTCCTGCAGGCTCTACTTGCACTAAGTAAATTCAGTATTTTAAGACTGAACCAGTGCTTGCCTCTTTGAAAGGACTGAAATACAACAAGTGAAGATGATGCAGTTCAAATTTTGAACTTGAGCAATTCATAAAGCAAAACCCTCCTATATGTATATTCAGATATACTAGCCAGAAAAAGAGCTGAAAGATAGAAAACAAAACAGCAACAAGATCTCTTCAGATGGGACTTTGAAAGCAAGCTAAAGAAATAGAACAGTTGCTACAGAATTAATTACAACAACAACAACAATAATAATAATAATAATGTCAGTTACATCACAGCCAAGGGAATCTTTACAACACAATTTCACCCTACGCCAATACAGGAATTGTCACTAAACAGCCCCGAAAACAAGCACCCAAACAAACTCTTATCTATACCAAGTACATGATACAGAGACCTTCAAAAGCAACTGCCCACACATGGCCCAGTCAGGCGCTGTTCTACCCAAACCAGCACACACAAAGCTCGGGGAACCAAGGGACCAAACAAAATGTGTTAGTGACTCAGTGCCCCAGAGAGCACAGACAAACCGTCAGAAAAGCGACAGACGTGTGTCATTTCACCAAAGGTACTTCAGTAAGAATAGGAAACAACAATAGGAATAGAATGTAATTTACGGAGGGATACAGAGCCAAACTAAGGGCCCATACCTGTGGAAAAGGGCAAAGAACACAGCTAAGACCACCTGCTCACATAAAAAAATAATGGCCCTTGAGAATCCTTATCCAAACCAGGCCGTTCACGTCAATCTAAGCACACAGCAGCAGTAAATCATACTGTTAAGGAAAAAACATAAATCAAGATCGCAGCCGCATGCACCAGCAGTTCAAACAGCCTGTGAAATGCGGGACACCGCTTTGGAAGACGCTGGGCCCTCAAAGCCTGGCTGGCACGGCCAGCACCCCACCGAGCCGGCTCCCCGCGGGGGACACCCCGCTCCGCCTCCCGCGGCCAGCCTGCGCTCACCATGGCCTCCACATCGGCCCATGTCGTGTGTGCTGGGTCGGCCACGAGGAATGTGCGGGTGTCCTGACGGCAGGTGACGCGCAGGGTGACCCGCGGCTCCATGGCGCGCTCCCGCGGGGCCGGGGCCGGCGGCGCCAGCCCTCCCGACAGGCACAACATGGCGGCCCGAGGGCGGCCGGCCCGGCTCCCGCTGAGCGCGGCTATTGGCGGAGCCGCCTGTCACTCATCCGTCCGGCCGCTCTGATTGGTCGGAGGGCGGAGCCAAGAGGGCCGCGGAACCACAACAATAAACAGAGCCGGGCGCGCGCGCGCGCACCGCGGCCACGCACGTCCGGCGACTGCGCCGCGGCGGCGCCGGCGTACGCCGGGATCACGTGGCGGCGGCAGCCAATCAGCGGACAAGCACGGGCGATGAGGCCGGGCAGGCCCCGCCCCCCCGAGGCGGAAGGAGCCCGTCAGAGGGCGCTGTGGGGGCTCGCGCCGGCCCCGCGGCCCCGGATTGGCCGCGCGCGGCGGGGCGGGAAGGGCGCGAAAGACGGCGCGCGGAGCGGGCTGAGGGGTGACGGGCCCGGCTGTGTCCCGGTGCTGACCGTACCGGTACCGGCACCCGCAGCGACCACTCCCACCGCACCCGCAGAGACCGCGCCGGCACCCGCACCCGCACCCCCACAGAGACCGCGCCGGCACTGCCCTGGCCCTCACCGCATCGCCGCCGCCCGCACCGGCGCTGCCCGCTCTCCCTTCTCCCGTACCTGCGGACAGGCCTCGCTGCAAGGCCAGACCCGAGCTGCCGCGCCGGGAAGCTCAGGCGCTTTCTCCTTGTTGTCAGGATTTACGACGTTCGCTGTGGGCTCTCCCCGGTGCTGGCCCGTGTGGGTACGCCCAGGCTCCTCTGCTCAAGCCTGCCGCTGTCTTTGCGTGCTTTGCCACCTTGCCGGCCCCTCGCTCTTGCTGTTCTGTGCTCTGCGCCCTTGCTGAGCTTCACCTGAATAAACTCCTTCTGTGCGCTCTCCACAAAACACTCGATTAATTTTATCTGTAAGCGCTCAAAGTAAGAACCCCTCTGTACTGTAAAGTATTGCTTTAAGTAATAAACTTAGCTTTAAAGTAAGTATTTAATAAGTGTAGTATTAAAATAACTTTTTTAAGCAATAAAAGCAACGTATTTGATGCCATTGTGGAGCTAGAGGAGGGCGGTGTGGGAGAGAGCATAGTCATGGGAGGCAGCAGACTTTTTTGCAGCAACAAAGCTGATAATACTTTCTCTTTTTTTCTGTAGAGTATTTTTGGATGTGAAGGATGGACTTCTCAGTGATTACTATTGGACAAGTACAAAATGTGCTTTCAGCCATGCAGAAGATCTTGGAGTGCCCAATATGGTATGTGTGGGAATAATAACAGTATAGTTAATTTTTTGGAGGTGTATTTTTTTCTCTCGTTTCTTTGAAAATACTTTGACAGTTCTATGGCTTACCAGAGAGCAAAGAGATCTGTGTTTGGGATTAAACATACTGATGTTTTGTAAGGCTCAAATGAGAAAGTGCAAGAAAAAAACTTGTATTTTGCTCTTATATTCTAGTAAATTTTGCTTTTCTCTTAAAACCTGAATGTGTCACTCCTCTATTCAGTGAGGGGGAAAAAAATTATCTGATTGGATTATTGTTTGTAAAGCCATGTGGGTTTTGTCTCTTGTCTCTGAAAGGTAAATGAGGTCTGTAGTTCTTTAGTGCAACCAAGTGCTGAAATAGCAAAGGTTCTGGTTGAAATCTGTCTCCCCAATGTCTGTAACCTCTGTGCTCTTGTTTCTGTTTCCCTCTTTGTAGCTTGGATGTGGTACAAGAGCCTGTTTCAACAAAATGTGATCACATATTCTGCAGGTAGGTTTGAAAACTTGCAAGTGCAATGCAGTTTTTCATTTCCATATATAATGGTTTTGGGTTTGTAATTTTTAATTCCATATATCCTGGTTTTAATTGTCATATATGCTTCTTCAGTGCTAATCATGTATGTATACTGTTTTCATAACTTCACATGTAGCTACTTGAGGGGAAAAAGTCAATTCTGTAGGAGAACTGCAGCTTACAAATGTGTCAGAGGGGATCAGTTAACTCACTGTAACACCAGAACAAGAATGCATGCTTGATTCACTAAGTGGTGAATGTGCATACTCAGGGAAAATAATATCCTTTTCTTGTTACCATCATAAGTGTTCTTTCTTTCTAGATTCTGCATATTCAAACATATCAGCAAAAAGAAGAAAGGTGTGGTAGAGTGTCCTCTGTGTAAGACAGAAGTTAGCAAGAGGTGAGGAATGCATCTTTGTGAGGGGGCTGGAGAGTGAGGTGTTTGAACTCTGATGAAAGACTAACATTTTAATAATTTTAATTAGGCTTAAAATATATTAGCATAAGACTGAAATATAGAAGAAAAGGTGTTTATAAGTAAGCTGTCTATTTCTAAAGGAGTAAATGTAGTATCTTACCTCAATGTGAGCTTTTTCCAAGTGATCACAGGTGAACACACCCCTCTTAACAAATGTCTCTGCTATACTGGTGTTTAATCCTTGCAATCCTGACTCCTCTCCTAAACCTATATGAGAAAACCATAAGTTTATTTTCATGATAGTTTCAATTCCCATGGTAATGGTTGTTTGGGGGAATTGTGTTGTTATTCCTTGGCAGCATTTTCATATTTTCTCCTCTTCCACTTTGGAGTTTTACCCCTTTTTTGCTTCAGCCAAAATTGTAGAAGTATTTATACTTTAAATATATTTGTTTATATTTATTTATACAGTTAGCCTGTTCATTTTTCTTAAAATAACTGAAGTACTGGTGTTATTTCAGAAGTCTGAAAGAAAATTCCAGATTTAAGCAACTAATTGAAGGATTGTTGGAAACTATCCATGCTTTTGAGCTTGACACTGGAGTGAAGTGTAAGTATTGTAAATGTATGCCCCCACTTTTTTTTTAAATAAGGTTTTGACATATCATGATTCTTTTTAAGGTATCCCATTTATTGTGCAATAATAAATATGGGAAGAATTATCAAATGGCTTTTTTCTTGGATGTAGAAGCATAAGTTCCATTAAGTTTCCAAGATTTTCTTAGAAAAACCTCTTGAAGAGTTTTACTGTTTGTGTTTGATGACTCTAGCCAATCTTATGTTCAGTTCCTGAAACATGGATGAATATATATCAAATCATGTTTAATCTGTAACTGTGAGGAAAAGTCCTGCTTTTGATTATGCCCAGCCTTGCAATTTCAGCTTGTCAGTCTCAGAGCCTGAATTATCAGGTGCTGTAGCCTTGTTTGTGAACTCATCCCACTCAGATGGATCCTCAGGGAATCCAAATTTCCCCTTCCTAGAATCAGTGCTTTGTTTAGGGTCTTGTTAGGGTATTGGAAAGTCAGACATGTCCCTGATTATATTTTGGTAAACCAGACATTGTGGCTGGGGGCAGATTGTGGGGTTTTGTATATTCTGCTATAAAAAATGGACTTCGTTTTTTAATTCTTTTTAACTTGCTCAGACATTCTAAAATAATCAGAATTAGATTCTCCTCTTGCTAGATTATCTATATAACCAAATTTGATTGAGAAAATTAGTTGGCAGGATCAAGATTTTACTTACTATTTGAAGAGTGGTCAGAAAGAATTATCAGACTAGCAATTCAACAAGATTTCTTTCTTGCATAAACATTTTAGCTGTATATGCATTAAGTGCACAGAGTATACACAAGTCTCTTTTATTAGTATATAATACTTGAGTCATAGTCAGTGTTAAATAATCTTTTTTTTTTTTTTTTTTAACATAATAACATCTTTTAGTTTTAAAGAGTCATTACTTTCATAAAACATCCACGGATGTCACTGCTGCTGAGTCCTTGTGTAAAGAAAGTTCTGTCATCCAAAGTAAAGGCTTCAGAAACAGGAGAAAAAGTGCTAAAGGAAATGGACAAGAAAACTTAACCTTGGTAACTGTTTTTTCCCATTTTATTTCCGTGGATTGTTTAAAAATGTATTTGGAATACATGCATATACATAAAAGAATGAAGTGGAAGATTTTGGGTTGATCTCAGGTTGTTGTTTGACCTGAGTGATGTTCTGGACAAGGGCATCTATATATTTTTGTCTTCAATGAGACAAAAAGATATATATGTATAAAAATATACATATCTATATACATATATATACACAAGTATGTGTAGCTACATGTATTTATACATACATATATATATATATGAAATCTTGTCTTCTTGAGAAAGACATTTGCATAAAATTACCTGAACTTATATATAATGCTGCCATAACACAGTCTGTTACTGAAACTAGGCTTGAAAACTTATCCAACCTGCTTGTTTCATGAGGCTGTCTTGCTATTTGTAGAGTTTTTACCTTTTTAGGGGTAAGATCATAACTATCTAACATCCTATATCTTAGGATTCATAAGGCATTACCAGCTTGGGGTAATTTTTGTGTGTGTGACTTTCCATGGCATGCTGTTTGTGTTTTCATCTGCTTAATGCTGAATAGAATGTATGTCAATACAGAATGTAAGATCACACTGTTAATGATTTGATCTGTTAAATGCATGATACATTGTTTCTACTGACACACTTCATTACTGATGTCAATATGATAAATTACTTGTATTGTACTGTGCATAGAAGCTACCAGTGCATATGAACTAAGTAATTATGTCAGCCTTCTATTAAAGTTTAAATAGCTATGATTTTTTTTAACACCCCACTGTTGTAAATAACTATTCCTTTCTGTTTTCCTGTCAGCAGGAATCTAGTGTGAATATTCAGCTTACAGATGCCAAAATGTGTCGCTCAAGAAACAAACCCCAGAAATCTGATTCTCAAAAGGGTATTTACATAGAGTTGGGTAAGATCTCTTTTAAATCCACACTAATTGATCCTATGTACAATGCTTGCAAAGTAATGAAAGGTGATTATGTTCAAAGTCTTTATAAGCCCTAATTTCTCCTTAACACCCAAAATGACAACAAAAGGACAAATTATGGACAATTCCAAATTGGTAAATCAAAAGGGTTTTTTACATAATTTATTATATCATGGCAAACAATGCTGCTGTAATGAATCCTTAAGCCTTGGTTTACAAGATCCAGAGAAGATTTTTACACATGTACAAAAAATTACAGCTGTTACAGCTAAAGGTAGCCACTGTTTTCTGAAGAATACTAAGCCTTGTCACCAGTGCTTGAAATAAGAATGGAATCTTAACAAAATTAATATTTTTTTGCTATCTATTCTAGCTTTTCAGAATTTTATTTTATCTGGTGTTGGCTGCTATGAGAAACAAGACAGATGCCATGCATAGCTTATTTTTTATGCTGTTCCTTCAAGGAAGGAATTGCTGCTTTTAATGGGTAGAGTTTGTTTCCTCACTATTTTCCTTATTGCATCTCCCAGGATCAAAGGATCTCTGAGAGACATTTGAATATATTTCTCTTGACTTTCAGCTCAAAATTCTAAATACTAGCTGTTTCGTGTATAAATTTAGAAATTAGAAAGTAACTTTTAGCTAATTAATCTTATTACCAGTCTGTTACCAGTAACTCTATTTAAACACAGTTTTATGCTGGACCCATGTAGATAGTTATACATAGAAATCATTATTATTAGGTAAAATACTTGACAATTGAACTTGATTTCATCTATTAAAAGTTGAAAGCATGTAGCTCTAGGAAGGAGTAGGCATGTATGTAATGATAACCTCTGAATTTGGCAAGTCACCTTTCTCTGAATGATTCCAACCAGAGTAAGATTTTTTTGTTTTCAGGCTCTGAATCATCTGAAGATTTTTTCAAACAGGCAAGCAAAACTGGGTAAGTAAAGGTGATTAAGGAATTCATATTTTCTAAAGACAATCGTTCCATATTCTCATTTCTTGTGTTCTAGTTTCTTAGTGTAGGACTGATATAATTCTTAAACTGACAAATGATTTTCAACTTGGAGGGCACGAGGATAGAATGAGTAGCTGAATTCCAACAGTTTGCCATGTTAAATGCTTTAAAACTGTTTTTTAAGCGTTTTATTGCAGACATAGATCTTTCATAGACAGGCACTGTGCTTTGGAAAGTAAATACTGAATTCAGGATTGCAAGAGAGATTCTTTTAGATCACTGAAGAAATCTGGTTGTGGTGAGAGTGTCGGTAATGTAGCTTGGCTTCTACAGAAACTATTTCAGAGAGCAAAAAGGGAAAAAAAAAATAAGTATCATCTTCTATTCTGTCTATTATGGTTTTATCTTAATGAGAGCAGATTTCCTTTCCTTACAGGTTTGAAGACAAAGTATCAGTTCAGATTTCTTCTCAAGAAAGGCTGGAAGAACTTGAGAGTGCTGAGAAGGGGAATGAAAATTCTTGCAATGCACAGCCTGACAAGCTGTGTGCCAAAGAAACAACGCTACCAAATGTCATAGGTGTGTTGTTATTCTGGTGACAAAGGTGACTAAGCCTGAAAGAGACCCAAGTTAACATTTTTATTTCATATGATTGTGTGTGTGTGTGTATATATATACATATATGTATATGCTTGCAGTCTTGTGTAATGTAGTTCTGTGATGCCTACAGCTAATACTAGACTATTCCTGTAGCCTAGATACTTGAAATGTGGATATGTTCTATGTACAGGAACAGAAAGGAAGAAAAGTATCTTGATCTTGAACTTAAACTATTCTACATAAGCCAGCTTACACATGAAAAAGCACTGATCTTTTTGTCTTTCTTTAGAGGGAGATTTGTGCAGTGCAATATTCTGGTTAGGGAGGAAATAAGAGCAGTTCTTTTAAAACAAAGTAGCCATTAAGCTTATTATTGTGCCTGTGTGTGTAAAATAGAGGTTAATAATTTATTATACCTGTAAATCTAACAGGTGAAAGTGATTTCTCAAAGGAATGCTTGAGCAAGAAAAGCACTCAGAGCATTGCTGAATGTGCCAAACCTGACCAAGTGAATGTGACTGAATGCCAGAGTTCTGCTTTAAATATCCTTGCTGTAGACCTGCTCCCAGAGCAGTGTGACAGGACAGGTGATGCCAGTCACCTGTCACCTGTGGATGGGGACACATCATTCAGAAAGAACACAGAAGAAATGGATAAACAGGAAACCCAGTACAACAGTGAAAGCCAAGAGTTTGATTCAGAAGACAGTTCAGAGAGCAGGCTGGATAAAAGCAAGGAAATGGATGCTGATGTACAAAGTATGGGAGCTGTAGAGGCATGTGAACCTGAGAATGACTCTTCCCATGACAATGAACTTCCTCTGGAGAAGCTGCCTCAGCCAGAGACACCTCAGTCTGCCACCCTGAATAAAATCTCCAAGAAGAGACTGAAGCAGAGCATTCAGAAAGTCAATGAATGGTTTTCAAAAAGTAATGAAATTTTGTCTTCCAGTTCTTCCCTGGATGAATCTGCTGCATCAGCTGATGTTTCAGGTGAAGGAGAACTGTGTTTATCAGATAAAGGGTCTTGTATTTCAGAAAAAACTGACCCTTTGGCAGATTCCACGGAAATTCCAGCAGTGGAAGGAAAAAAGAGGTGGTCAAAACAAACAGTAGAAGACATCAAAGGCAAAATATTTGGGAAAACATACAACAACAGAAGGAGGAAATCAAATGCCCCTTCTACCTTGAGAGACGTTTTGCCTACTAGGAGAAAGGAAGATGTGGCTGCTGAAAAGTGCCTGAATGATTTCAGCAAAGACAGACTCAAACAAAAGAGGAAGACTGCCTGTGTCCTGCAACCTGAGGATTTCATAAAGAAAAAAAAAAATACAGAAGAAGCAGACAGGGGCCCTCAAAGTGTTAACTGGGGCCTTGGAGATGCTGAAAAGAATAGATGTGATGAAAGTGTTTCTGTTAATGAAAGTCACCTCTCTCAGAATAAGGCAAATAAGACACTAACAGAGCTTGAGGAGGGAGGGGAACCCACATGCAAGAAAGCTTCTGACAAGGTCACTACCAGGCACTGTGATGGGGAACCAGAAATGGATAACTGTGATCAGAAAAGCACCAAAAAAAGAAGTTCTGCAGCAAAAAGATGCAAGCATTCTAGTAGAAATATGTGTGCTCTGCAGTTAGTAGTGGATAGAAGCTCTGTTTTCCGTGATCCAGCTGAGCCACAGATCGATAGCTATCCCAGCAGTGGGGAGCCCAGGAAAGCTGATTCTGAGCAAAATCCAGTCAGACGCAGCAGAAGGCTTCGGATCCTTTCTGAAGAAATGACAAAAGAAACAAGGAAAGGAGTAAAGGGAGCAAGAAAGAAAAACAGTGACTGTGGAAGGTCTGTCTCTGGAGACCAAAGGAATGTGGCAACTCGCTCTGCTGAGTGCAAAGACCTGTGTGAGCCTCAAGATGAGCTGAGTTACAGGCCAGTCACTGATTTGGAAGGAGGTGATCTGGAAGCAAATGAAATGCAGGTTAGTCTAAAGAATTTATCTGACACTGCAGAAACTGGGAGAAGTCTGTTCAATCCTTCATGTCAGCCTTCAAACTGTGGCTCCACTGTGCCTGATACGTGTTCTCAAGACAGTGAAATACTAGGTAGCCCTCTCCTCCTACAACTTCCTTCAGTGTCTGGTGGGAAAACTACTTCTCACCAGACTGAAGAGGTGACTGAATCACCTACTGCTTTTTCCCAGGAGTGTGGACATGATTCACAAAATGTTCCAGGGGACTTAAAAACTGAAAAGTTGCCAATGGCTGAAAATGTGTTGGAATTGACCAAGGAAGCTGAGGACAGTGACTTGGACACGCAGTATCTGCGAAATATATTTAGGCATTCAAAGCGCTCCTCCTTCAGCCTTTTTCAGACTGCCAGGCAGGCACATGCAGTGAAAGATCCTCCTCCTGAAACCTCCAATCCATCATGTGCTGCTCAGGTAGAAAATAAAGGTGGCAAACAGGTACAATTGGAAAGCTTACAAGAGGAGAAAGCAGCTGCTCAAAACTTGAGCAGGGTTTCTGAGAAAGAGAAGACCTGTGAGTCTGCCCATGTTGATCCTGTGCCTTGCTTTGCTGTCAGCACAAGAGAACACAGGGATGACATTTTACAGGCTGCAGAGGAAAGGACTCTAACACCAGCAGGAGCAGGGACTGCTCAGACTGAGCACAAAAATGGATTGCTACAAGAAGAGCAGGGCAATGAAAAGCCAGTGTCAAATGAGATAGGGATAGAAAAGTTGAGACAGAATCCCATCAAAAGTAATGGAAGCCAAAGTGATCAGAGTAACACAGATGATGATTCCAGACAAAATGATGTAAACACAGGCCAGGAAATCAGCTTCAGTTCAGAAATCAATCAGGCAGGAAAGACTGAAGTTGCTGATTGCAAAGGACCGGTTCTACATTTTCAATCCCCATCAATAATTTGTCCTGCAACTTGTCAGCAAAGCCCTGCTGAAATCAGCTGTGAAGTCACTGAAACAAAAAGTAGCAAAGTAGTAGTTCCTGTGAAGGGGAATGAAGAACAAGCAGCCCATACTGTTAGCACAGCAGTGCCCAAATGTTCAGCTGCAGAGGAGGAACCTCTTGGAGAGAATCGTGACCTCACAGATTTGTCTGAAACCCCTAATGGCTTGCTGTGCTCTGATACTGATATTGAGGAGAACAGCAGCTTATGTGAAACTGATAGGAAAGAACAATCTGCAGTGTTTGTAAAAAGTGGCAATGCCCTGGGAAAAGAGCTGCTCAAGAGAAATGCAAGTTCCAGGCCAAGATCTGGAGGTATTCAAAAGTCTCGAAGACGAGTTCAGAAACTGCCATCTTCAGATGAAGAGTCCTGTGAGGATGAAGATTTACCATGCTTTCAGACATTAATCTTCAGCAAATCAGCAAGCACACCTTTGCAGACTGGTAAACAAATGTCATCTGTGGCAGAGCCTTCAGTGGCAGAGTGTCCAGTGAGTCCCAGTGTGTTGCCTCACAGTGTGAGTAATGACAATATTGTGCAGGAAGTGCCTGAAGCTGCCCTAAGTAATGTGTGTGTTTCACCAAGCCAGGAGTCAGAATGCTCTGTCAGCTTATTTTCTTCCCAGTCCAACATGTCTGAAGAACCACTTAATGGAGCACAAGAGCTGAAGAAACATTTACCACATGTGTCCAAACAAATGAGCAGTGTAAACAACAGTAAAGAAACTTCTCAGAACTGTAGTGGAGGGCTGAAGACAACCAAAGATGAATGTCAAGAATTTCCAGACATTGGAGCAAATCTAGGTACAAACCAAGATTTTTCTCTCTACAGCTGTGTTTATTATGTCCTTACACCAAGGTTTTTGGTGTTTGCATGGAAAATTTGCTCTGTATTTAAGGGGTGCTTGCTCTTCTAGAAGAAGGTATGAACCTTAAACAATGAAACAAAAAACCCTCAGTGGTTTATTTCCTGAAAGTTCTGTTCTTCCAGTGTTCTTTGTTCAGAGCACAAATGAACAGACTGGGCACTAGAGACTGATAGATGGGAATTCGTGTTTGAATTGAAGGAAATGCTGGTTCTCTTACTGCAATGTGATATTTGCATTGTCAGCAGAATTTCAGCCTATCCAGGCTTTTTCCCCAGATGAAATGTTTGTTGAAATTGGCTGTAGAATTTTGTAGTGAATATTTTGCTGGTTTTATGGCCTTTGTAAATATTTAGGACTCTTTCATCCCTGTTGAAACACTGAATTCTGTTTACTTTGCCACGTGTGGTCCTTCTAACTTCAACATTTTAAAAACTTTTCACTTTAGTGTTCTAGTTATTAGTTCTCTAAAACCTCTATGTGCTGAGAGCTGATGGATGATGTTGGTTTGTTGTTGTTTGGTGTGGTTTTTTCCTTAACCCTGAGAGTTTTTTTTCATCTTCTTCAAGGTGAAGCATCTGGATATGACAGTGAAATAAGTGTTGTAGAAGATTCCTGTGGGCCATTCTCTCAGGGGGAAATCCTCACTACACAGGTGGGTGAGTTTATGCACTGAGTTCCAGAAACAGTTTGCATTCCAGGAGTTAAGCAAGCTGTGAAGTCAATACACAGTGGAAAACTTATTTCATCATAGTTCTTTATCACTAAATTACTTCCAAAAGCATAATTAATGAAGAACTGTAGAGCTGCTTCTATGCCATTATTTGTCCAACTTTTCCTTGCCTGGTGACTTTACACTGCAATGGCCAGTTTGTTATGTGCTATAGGGCTTAATTGTGGGAGATGCTAATTAATTAATGCATCTCTACACTTGGCCAATGCTGGAAATTTCAGCTCCCTATATTTAAAAGTTTTAATTGTAGGAATTTATAAGGATTTGGTGATAAGGATTAGATTTGTTACAATATATTTAGAAGCATGGAGACTTGTCTTCTCTGTGTAAAGTTTAAATCAAATAATTCTGTATTAGAATATTATAGATACAAGTCCCAACAGGCAGTTCCTAATGCAAGGTGTGTCTTGCAGTGTATTTTTTATCTGCTGTTAAAATCCTGCTGCTCAGTGGCCTGAATTTATGTATTGGGTGATTTGGGCTGGGGGTTTAGTCCAGGGTTAGGGACTTGGATTTTTTTGTGCTGCTTTGGGGTTTTTCTTGGTCCTGTGTGACCTTAAGGTGCCTTATGCCAACTCTCTCTTCAGCATTATCAGCCCTATGGGCTTTATGTATGTCAAAGAAAAGTTAATTGACTTTTTGTGGGTGCTTCTTCTATTCACAGCATCAGTGTAAAAAGTGGTCAGCTGGACATTGTTTCCTCCTGTAGCTTCATGGATGGAGATCCTGGGATGTGCCTAGGATGAATGGGTTAATGGCAGCATGGATGAGGGATTTTGGGTTGTGCTGGTGTTGTTTTCTGTTTATTTGGGGTTTTTATGGGTTCAGTAACAGAGAGGCTCCACATGGTGCCAGTGCTGGAGCTACAAATGGAATATTCAGTTCTGTGGAAATTGCTTCATCATGTAAAGTGAAGGGTTTTGGTTTTTAAAAAGGTCCTTTGAAACCCTGAGCTGTTCTTATGAGGACCTGCCTATGGCATGTTTTTGATCATGTAATGTAATTTTTGAGGGGGAACATAAGGAGGAATATTATAAAATGTTTTAGTCCTTTAAATGATCTTTGGGGCTTTTAGTAATGGTGGAAAACGAAGACTCAGTTTAATACTTAATAATGAACATCATAGATTGAGCTACTAATGGAGTTCAGACAAAATTACTTTCAAATAAATTGGTGCAGGAGCTGTGTTGTTTTCTGATTGATTAAAATCTGAGACATCTAAACTGACTGGAAAATATGAGTGTGTGGTTGTTTAGGTGTTCTTGCTTCTGATGTGGGATGTGTGCACTATTTATTGCAGTAAAAGCACCATAATCACCTTTTGAACACGTGGCAAAGACTTAATTCAAAACTATTTTGCTATTTCTAATTTTCAAATGTTTCTTAGAGAAATTAATCCTGAGTTTGCTTATGCTGGCATTCCTGTGCCTCTTTTGCAGCAGAAGAATGCTATGCAGAATAGCCTGAGAAAACTTCAGCGAGAAATGGCTGTGCTTGAAGCAGCACTAAAGCAGAATGGAAGTCAGAGCTGTGAAGTTTTACCTGTCCACAGGGAACTGCCACATTCCAGTACTGAGGGGGCACTTGAAACAGATCAAATGAGAGAAGGAAAAAACAGGTCAATGGTTTTGTTTGGTGTTTTGGGGTTTTTTATGTTTATTTCTAAGTTTTTATTTTAAAAAAAATTAAATTAAGTATCTCTGAGCTTCTGGGAAATTACAGTAGTTACACTGTTACTACATTTTTCTGATACTTATAAGAGTGAAAAGTGTATTAAAATCAATTTCCCTCTCTCAAGGTCTCCAGAATTGGTTCTCTCATCTTCTAAATCCTCTTCAACAAAGAGATCAGATCTGGAGAAAGGCCCTGAGTGTGACAGTGTTCTGAAGAAGGAAACTCCCTCTGAAAAGACAAAACCTGTGCAGGAAGCAGTGCAAGAACACAGGCAGTGTCAGCTGGAGGAAGGTAACATTTAAGAGATACCCAGTGCATTTTGATTCCTGGTGGTTTTCTCCTTTCCATGTTTTTACATATCAGCATGATACAACTTTTTCCTGTAAATCAAGGATTTTTATTTGTATGTTCCTGGTCATTTTCAGAAGGTGTTACTGCTTTGTTTGGTAGCCCAGCTGCATGGCTGCCCAGCAAATGGGGTGGACAGTAATAGGGGTTTTTCTATCTAAATCTTCTAAATTTAATTTAATATCTTCTAAATTCAGACACTTTGACAAATATGCTGCTAAAAGTTTCACAGGTGTTCTACTGTCTTGCCTATAGCTCAGGAGAAAGTAATGATAGGGGCAAAGATGAAATAATAAACACATAAGGAGAGGAAGTAACTGCAGAATTTAAACCTAAAAGAGAGAGCAACAACCTTCTACCATGAATACAAGAAAGAGATGCACTTTTCTCAAGGAGTAATTTCTCTTTTCCTTCAGAAAATTCGAAGGAGAAGAAATCTGGAACCAGGCAACACAGTGCATCTGTCTCATCACTTTCTGGAAATGTGACCCAGTGTCCAGATAACTCTTCCTGCTCTGTAAGGCTTTTTACCCCTCAAGCTGCAGAAGCCACAGATGAGCCTGTTGTAGCTCAGAACACTGATAAAAGCTGTGGCCCAGGACACAAATTAAAGACAAGTGAATGTTTTCCTGTACCTGTTCTGCACAATGCAACTGGGGAAAAAAATGATACAAGTCCAGTTGTGACCAAGAGGAAAGAAATGTCAATTGTGGCATCAGGTCTGAATCACAGTGAGCATGTAAGTAAATTCCAGAATTTTGAGATCACTAGTTAATAATTCCTGATTACCACTCTAGTCCTCAGTCTCTAAGTACAATAAAGCTAATCTGGTAGGAATTGCAGGTGAGTAATGCAGAAACTGGAGTCAAACTTAATCACTCCAAAACACTGAGAATGCTGCCAGTAATGGCACTGCTAAGTTTAATGAAATTTACACTTTTTAAACAATCCCTAATGTCTGGGAGAAAAATACATGATAACAAAGCCAGAGGACTTGCAGAAAGCCTTGGGGCTGGGGAGGGGCTGTTTGGGGGTGTTTGGTTCAGTGTTCTCAGTTCTGCTTTACCCAAATTCTGACCCATAGTGGGCATTTCTGTAAACAGTAATCCTGAGCTGCTAATAAACCTGTTTCTGCACTCAGTTTCCAGAAAGATTTGGCTTTTGGGTTATAAAACACACACCAAGAGCTCTGCATTATTTTAGTCTGTTGAATGGTGCCAAAACTGACAAGGAAATGTACATTTTGTGTGCCAACACATAAAACTGTTACTTTAAAATAACTATCCTATTACATTATGCTTCTTCAAACTGGGGCTGTTGAGAGGTTTAAAATTGTTGCTGACTGTTAATTTTCTTACCTACTTTTCAGCTGGTGGTCCAGAAGTTTGTGAAAAAAACTCAGAGCACTTTATCTAATCACATTACTGAAGGAACAACCCATGTCATAATGAAAACAGGTTTGTTGGGAGCTAGGGGACCAAATCCTCTATTGACAAACAACCTAGAATTTTACCTTTAGTCTAACCAGCAAGCAGACAGGTCAGCAATAAATTTAACAAGTTTGATTGTTTTCTCTATTGTAAGTTTTTTGTTTAAGCTTGTGAGTTTTTCTCATTCTGTTTCACAGAATCAGTGTGAGGGCAGTTTTCCCATGTGTAATTCAAAGTTAATATTAGTTGATATTTGTTTCTGGAACCTTTGTATAGCTTTGATATTTTACTGCTGCACTTAGCAAAAAATGTTTGCTTTTACATACAGAAATACCCTGACCTGTGGTTTTTTTGCTGATGGCAAAACTAAAGAGCTCTTGGTGTTGTTTGCTCTGCAGATGAGGAGCTGGTGTGTGAACGGACTCTGAAGTATTTCCTGGGCATTGCAGGAGGAAAATGGGTAGTTAGTTATCAGTGTATGTATAACTGCTTTTGGACATAAATGTTCTCTGTCCTTCTACCATGAAAGCAGTCTGCACTTCTAACAGTAAAGAAGGAGAATCTCTTCATGTCTTGTCTTCTGATGTTTTGCAGTGTTTCTTCTAAATACTTTAAATTAAGAAACACAAACAAGGAGCAATATCAAGCTCATTACTCTTGTGAATTACTCTTACTTTTTCTGCTTTCAGATAGCTACACTGGATTGCTCCCCACCGTGGCAAAAGCCTTTTGTACCTCTTAATTTTCATCTTGGTGATGCATGGCATCAATCAGTGTAAAATTAGTATTATTTATAAATGGTAAAAAAATGATTCAAGTACTTTCAGTGTTATACTGGATTCCTTTAGTACAAATACATTCAATTTAATATAGCAATGAAGTCAGAATAGTAGTGGAAGAACCATTTTCCTGGATAAAATTACTTGTTCTGATCTTTTTATTTAGGGATAATTCAGTCTTTTAAAGAAGGAAGAATACTGGATGAGGTAGGTCTTTTATCTTGAGTGAAATGTCCAATGGTTAAATAATGCTGTTACATGATGGACTTAGGAGTTTATTTGCATTGTATAAACAGATATTGCCTGAACAGTTAACATGGAATTTTAGCTCTGAAACCTGGAGTTCTAGTTTTACCAAATGCTAGGACCAAAAGCCACCCTTGAGCCCTATGCATTCATTGGTGTTGAAGACACAATGAGTCCCTATTATTTTTAACAGGTTGTAGATGTATTTTTATAAGTGTTTCTAGTGATATTAATAGATTATAGCATAGAGCAAAAGATCTGTTTTTTATTGAAAGAAGTGATGTTATATACAGATAATTTCTGTCAAATAAGACTTTACTGATAAGACAATTATATTCTTGGTGTGTGCTGCTTCTTTTATTTAGTTTGCTACACTACTATACAGTTGGAGTATAATTTGTTTCTTTAAAAATTGCTGCAGGGATTTCATTACTCCAGCATTCTCTTGCAAAGCCTTTTTAATTCATATTCTGAACACACTCATAGATTTTCAGCTCTGAAATCTGACATCTCTTCCTGTTTTGAAGCAGAACTCTCTGACAGGAAAGTGTTCTCAGTCTCTAAATTCTGATTTCTTGCTTTTGTTGTGTTCCAGGAGAACTTTGAAGTCAGAGGAGATGTAATCAATGGGCGAAACCATCAAGGTCCTAAGAGGGCCAGACAGGCCCTGACTGAAAAGGTACAAACACATCAGGGATGCCAACTCTGACTGTTTCAGATGTGTGGCTGTGCTGGCTCAGTATCTGCAACTTCTTCCAATTTCTCTGCTGTTCTGTACACACAGAGTTGTACAAATTAAGCATTTTTCTACATGAAAGGTGAGCTCTGTCAACAGCAGAGCAGACATTCTGAAGGGGCTCACTAAGCTTGGAGTGAATGCTTTCTCTTTAATATTCTTCTGGTTTGTAGGTTTGGATGTGTTCTTTGGACAAAGAGCTTTGGATATGCCTTGTGAAATAGCCATGGCTTGATAACAAACCCTGGAAGTGCAGTGAAAACAGCATATAAAGCATTGTCCTTTAAAAACCCTGTTGGAGCTCTAACATGTTCCTTGCTTTTCAGATCTTTAAAGGCTTTGAGATCTGTTGCTGTGGACCTTTCACTGGTATGACTACAGGTGTGTCATTTTAGTGGAGTTGGATGAATGGTTAACATAAAAATACCTGGAGGGGCACTGTGCTTTCACCAGAATTTTACATTGATTTCTTCTTGGGTGATTTTTTACCTCTTTTCCTCTGGAACTTTTAAAACACCTACATGGGGTAAAGTGTAGCTAAGTAATTTTATCCAGTTCTATCTCCAAAGGGAATAGAAATGGTGTTTTCTTCTGTTTGGATGTCCTCAGACAACCCCCTGGCAATTTTTCTGCATTTCAAACCAGGCATTTTATCTAGTTTATCTCTGATTCTGTAGCACTGAAGGAAAAGCATCAATGTCATGCTGCCTGGCAGTTGTTAGTGATGCTTTTGATCATTCATATTTGAGCATTTTTTTCTTCTATCTTAGTAAGCAGAAGAATTATCCTAAGTATCCTTTTTCTAGCAGTTGACACAACCTTATTGTAGCCTTCTGTCAATAGGAGCAAGTGTTAAAAGTGAAATACAACAAAGCTAGAAGTTAATATAAAAGGAAAAAGCTGTTCAGGATAGCTTCATTTTTTACTTTTAAAATTTAATAAAGTGTGCTACAAATTTTTGAAACTTTAATTATAATTTTTTTACTTAAAATATTTGTACCTGACTTCCCATTTTTGTGGCTTATTCAGCAGATACTCTCTGATTTGTCTAATATAACTTTTTTTTTTTCACTGGGTGAAATATATTTATGTTTCTTGACATTTACAGTAATTGATGCAAAAGATGCAGTGCTTTCACCTGCTGCAATGATCCTCAGTTTTGGCTCTTATAATTCAGAGACTTAATCTTCTTCACTACCAATTCAACAAATTGGTGCAAATTAAGTACTTTGGCTACTTTTGTTAATAGAAATAATCACAGTTCTGATTTCTTGTTTTTAATTTTCATTTCAAGTCCTGCATCCTTATGATAAGAGGAAATAAATTTAAGTTCTGGGCATGTGCTCCAGTGCTTTTTCAAGGTTTTGTTTAGTGCAGACCTGTCAGGGGGGGAGGGAGGAGGGAGCTGATGTTCCCTAGCAGGTTTGACAGTGAAAGGATTCTTTTCCTACTGAGGCTCACATCTCTTTCAAATGCTGGTGGTTTGTGAATTGGAATAATCACACCAGGTCTTAGGCAATAGTGTCAGCTTGGATGTGACATAAAGCACTGACTGATTTCATCTGATTCCTTCAGAGCATCTGGAGTGGATGGTGGAGCTGTGTGGTGCCTCTGTGGTGAAGCAGCCTGACCTGTTCACACACACAGCAGTAAGTGCTGAGGAGTTTTCACCCTCCCAGTTCCCAGAGCTGCCTGCACAGCCTGGCAGTGCCCCTTGGTTCTGGGCCTGGCCAGCCTTCACTGGGACATGAGGCTCTCTTGTAGTGGAGAAAGGATTGGTGTTGGCCAGATCATTCATTTGTCTTGAAATCAGCTCTGAGCCTCCCTTTGCAGCTCCAAAAGCCTTTTAGTGACTGAGTGTAGTCACAGCATTTCTGGAGAGAAATCACAGAAGAATCTTAGGAACTTTCTCCCTCTACTACTTAAATTCCTCTGAAGTGAAACTCTGAAGCAGAATTAGCCCAGTTATTGCTCTCTGTAGATAAATATGAGAATTATGTAAGGTCAGACAACAATAACATTTTATTTTTTATCTTAAAATCCTAGAATTCTACTGCTGTTGTGGTTGTGCAGCCAGATGCTTGGAAGGAAGACTTGGATTATAGAGGTAAAGCAACACTGTCCTGAGCTGCCCTCTGATACACATCAAGTGTCTTTATTACATCTGTCCTTTTAATAGCTAAATATCAGAGGGCTGTAGAGAAATCAAAACTCTACTGCATCTGAAGGTGGAATATCTTGTAAAAAAAAATCTTGAAGGACAAAATATACTGTCTCAAGGAACCAGCAATAGTCTTAAAAGCTACTCTGACAGACAAAAGCTATTGCCTCAGTTGTCCTCTGTGTATCATCAGCTTTACAGAAACTTTTCTCATTGAATAGTTCTTAAAAGGTAAGGATGGGTGTCCTTGGAGGACCAGTAAGATCTCTGAGAAAGCCTCAGATGGAACAAGATTCTCTTGGTCTGAAAAGGTCATGTTAAAAAGCCTTAACAGATGTAGTTTTGCATTTTTTTCTTTTAAGCAAAATGCTTGGGGGAAACCAAGAGACTTTGAAAATGCAAGTGTTCCAGCCTGACTCAGAGAGAGTGGGGTTCTGGAAGGAATGGGAGTAGTCAGGCTACAGTGGAGTCCAACAAAACAGTGCAGCAGGATGATGATGTAAAAAACCCAGCTGTTTCCATGGCACTGGAAAAATGAGAAAATAGAAAGATCCTGGACTGAGGAAGAACAGTCTGAAAACACTTCAGTAATTTTCTGTCTCAGTGAGGCTCGTTGCTTGTCACATACTCAGTGTGTCTGGGCAGACAGGAAGCAAAGCTCTGTCACTGAGATCCTAAATTAAAAGACAACAACTGCATCCTTTGTTTTTAGTGTTTATGTTGTGCTGTTCACTGCTTCCTGCTTGGCCAGTGGCCAAAGATCTCTTCTCTTGGGAGCAGCAGCAGTACCTGCCCTGCTGAAGGGAAAGCCACATCTCTGCTCTTGGGTGTCTGGTTTTTATCAAGGCTTTTAAAATATTTTATTTCAGATAAAGCAAACAGCTTATTCTGAAATACATCAGTGGACTCACCTTGTTTGGACTCCTTGATAACAGCTGCATCATTTATTTGTGTCTTTGTCTTGCAGCAATCCACCAGCAGAGCAATGTTGCTGTGGTAACTCGGGAATGGGTCCTGGACAGCGTGGCTTGCTACGAGTGCCAGGAGTTCAGTGCTTACCTCCTGTCCTAAGGGTGAACAGCAGCTCTTAGCAATAATAAAATTACTTCAACAACATTACTATCTGAAGGTGGAATTACTGTTCTTTAAAGCTTTACTTTAACTTAAAGATCTATGAGATTATAAATGTTAAACTAATTTTAAAGGTTAGAAAGTGTAGTATGTGACCTCAGAGAAATGGTGATTTATTATTTGCCACTGCAGCCACTTTCTGTTTAGACACTTGGGGACATTTTGGAGACAGTCATTTAAAAGAGGAATATTGGGCTCAGGGTTTGAATTAAAGCATATTTTAAATACATTAAAACTCCTGCACTCTGGAGTAACCTCCATATTTTCATTTTGCTTAAATACAGCCCCTGAATACTGTTTTGTGATTATTAGTGCATCAGCCTTGGCCATTTATTGATTATGGTTGTGCTGAAAACTCTACAAATAGCTTTCCTGTTGTGCATCAAAGTGCCAGCTCACCTTATCCAGAAACCCTGGCCACAGGTATGGTCCCCAGAAAGGTTAAACAGAAGGCAAAGCTGAAAACCAGGAACTGTCAGGCTGATTTCTGACAAGTGCATGTGGCACTGTGAAAGGATAACAAATAGAAGCATTTTAGTATCCTGGTGACCCATGATAAGCCCAATAAGAATCTGCTTATAATAGACTCTGCTTATAAAATGAGGCTGCAAAGAAATAGGTTTTTTATGAAAGAAAATGTCTTGCTTGTTTCTGTTGCCAAGCAATTCAATTTCATACCTAATTTTGTACTTTGAGAGCAGAGCTGCTTGTTTAAAAAGAGAAAAAAATGTAGCTAAGTTGTTTTGTGGTAAGATGCTGCTGTCTTGGAAAGTTAGAGAAAGTATGTTTATAAATATTTGAATCCACAAAGAAATAAAATTATTTTGGCAAGTATTTACCTAATTGTTTAGCTTTTATGTGAACCAGTTTCTTGGTCTCTGCATTGAGGCATATGTGAAAAAATACCTTAATCCAACCTCCTGAAATGGGGAAGGAAAGTAAAATTAGGAGAGAAAAGTAAAAAATGTAAATGGGAGTTTCAGAGACACAATCAGAATTGCAATTGCTATCAACCTGAGAAGTGAATGTTATCAACTTCCTTAGAGCTGCCAAGTGCAGGTAGGCTGATCAAGCATTGCTGCTGGCACTGGGAGAGCTGGAAGCATTTGCCACATGCTGCTCTTTCCTTGTGTGTGACAATATTCCAGAAGTACCAGGCTGCTCAGCACAGCCTCACTTGCAGCCTGATGCTCCTCTTATCTCCACAGCCCATGCTGGCAGTGGGAATTTTGTAATCTACATTTCAAAGGACAGCTGGAGGCAATGACTAAATCCTGCCTGTTAGATGCAAGGAAAAGGCCAAGCAAAACTGCTTTGCTGTGGCCATTGTGAAATTGTCCCCCAGATACTGATGCAAAGATTCTTTCTGTCAGGTGAGGTTCCAGCTCCAGCTGGATAATTGTCCACAGGGATGGCACCCATGGTGCTGCTCTTCCTCCTTGGAGGTCACTAGCTCTGTGGAAGTTCTGTTTCTGTAAAGTGTTAGCTGTGAACTTTTGTAGTGATCTCCAGCTCATGTAAGGTTTGAGTGAAGTGGAATGACTCCCAAGCCCAGATCTGCTTCCAGAGGAGCAGGCAGTGCAAGGGGAGCTGATGGAGACTCTCCTGCCATCCATCTGCACTTCTCCACTCGGATTTCCAGCTTTGGTAGTAAAGCCACAGCACCTGGAGTTTCAGGGCACTCTTTGGGTCATTCTGTATGTCAGGCTTGAGCTCCATTCCTTCTCTGCTCATATGCCAGAGCAGATTTGTGACACTTGGTGGGGAACCTGAGGTGGAAGCAGTTTCCAGGTGTGGCTGGGCTGCACACACAGCTTGGGCTGCTGCTCCTGTTCCCTGCAGGGAGGGAGCCCAGGAAAGGTTGGTGCCTGCTGTGCTTGCCTGAGGCTTTGCCATCAAATAAATACCAGGTCTGTGTTTAAAACTGCTCTGGGTTTGCAGCTCAGCTGTTTTCCATGCATCAGTGAAGTTGCAGAAGCCTGAGTTGTGTTGGATGCAGCAGCTGGGCCCAGCTGCAGGAGGAATGTGATGGACACTGGTCCTGCCCTTGCTGGCACCTGCTCAGGCTGAGCCCAGGTTCCCAAAGCTGCACCAGGGACACTGAACCTTCCTTCACCTTCTCTCTAAGCTATTAATTGCTTAACTAGGTTTAAAGCAAAGGAGAGGGATTTGCTACTTTGGGGCAACGAAGTGATAGGAAAGATGAGTGCTAATGTCTTTTCAAACAATTCCAGGGTGAGAGGTGAGTGTTAACACCTCTGGGAGGGTGTTGGTGTCTCTACCCCCTCCAGCAGGTTTGTCACAGTCCAGGCAGTCTCACTTCTGACCCAGGCAAGGCTCTGCACAAGCCTGAGTTTCTGAACTTTGGGGTAAATCCAAGTTCAAGGGGGAATAGGTTGAAGGCATTTTTGGGAAGGTTGCACCTCCCAGCACCTCAATGGGCAAAGGGAGAATTTGGGATTGAAGGAGGCTCGGTGACCTCTCTCTAATGAAGCTGCAGGACTCTGCTGCCTCCTCTATGGACACTGGCTTTTCACAGCCTGATTTTTCCACACAAAAGCACATCCTGAGCCAGTGCCAGCAGACCTGCACAGGGCAAGGCTGCCTTTGTGTAGGAACCACTGGCATTGCTGCTTCTCCTTCCCCTGAGGTGACAATCCCCAGCACCTGATCCTCAGCAGAACATTTTCACCTGCTGCCTGGCTGGGCCATGCCCTTTTCTCTCTTGTCCTTCACCAAAGCCTTCAGCTCTGCAGAGTAACAACCACAGCTGTAGTTCCAGGCAGGCTCTTCAGAAATATTTATCCTGGCTCTTGTCTGGTGTAGCACCTGAGTTCTGGAGCAGCTCAAAGCCTTTGAGATGTTCTGGGGCTTTGTTTCTGCCTTTTCACCAGGACAAATGAGTTGAAGTATTGCTGTGGGAACAGATTCTGTTCACAAGCTGTGGGGACAGGGAGGCAGAAGTTGTCCACAACTTTTTTCTAATGTGTGTTAATTATGCATAACTTTATCTTGCATTCTTCTGAGCTGTGATGATGTGGAGGGCAGCAGCCTGTTCCCAGTTCAGACTGTCCTTTACATTTTGCTGAGCACTGACAGAGTTCACTTGGGTTCCAGTTGTGTTGTTGGGATAAATTTGTGATTGATTTTCCTTCATAACTGTTGTGAAGGCTGCAGACTGAAGCCATGGGGACAAGCTTGTGGACTGAGGGGGTAATTAAAGAGCATAAAGTAAAAATAATTTGATAGTTAATAGCCCTTTGCCTTTGGCAATGTTGAATTTTCTTGCAGGATCCTAGTGCTTCTCAAGGGGAGTTTGTGACCTTTAGAAGGACAAACAGCAGGCTGTCTCCTGGAGCAGAGTGCAGCACATCTGGATCTGAAATGTTGGAGCAGTGTCTCTGCTGCCTTTCTCTTGCTCTGCCTGACACTGAACCGTGTTTCTGCTTCTCTTTTGCCCTCCTGGTTCCTTGCTCAGAACTCTCAATCTTGCAGCCACAGCTGGAAGAAAGCCCTGGGAACACCTGCCCAGCACTCTGCAGACAGATGTGCTGGAAGAACCCACGTGCTGGGTTTGCCTACCCTGAAGAAGGATAAAGCTGTAGGGGGTGGGGGATAATTGAGAATCTTTAATATCTCTGCCAAATTATGTTTTTAATACAAACTGAACATGCAGGATGGTGCCAGCACACACTTTTTCCATTCTGCATCCTGGTTTGGAGACTCACACAAGGTGAAGATGGCTGTGGTGGTTGGACAGGAAACACCTTTTACACCCCTAACAGGTTATGGAGAGCAGCTTCTGCTCAAAGGAGGTGGAAAGAGGTTTGGTCTCTCTGCTGTAGTGGAGAGATTTTAAATGCATTTACTCATCATTATGCAATTGTAAATGAGCTGCTGTGAGGCTTGCTCTAGAAGAATATTCAAGTGGCAAATCCATTTATCATGTGGGAGGCAAAGGAAGGAAACAGCAGCTGGGATTCCCACAGCAGGCTCTCTTCTCTGCTTAGTGTGGGGAGGCTCTCTATGCTCCACTCCCTGCTGTGACATTTCATAGACCATTATGGCTTGGAAAGGGAAATTAGTGCAAAAGTGCATCTTTGATTTATTTAAACTCAACTCCCCTTACAGGAGGAGTGGGAGTTCCCTGCCCATGGGATGGATGGCAGAATTTGGGGGTGTGTTTAGTATGGCCCAGAACTTCCAGAAGGGAAAGCTGGGTTCCAGCAGGGCTGCAGTGTGGTGTGGCTGGGGTTTTCTCTACAGCCCCACAGTGGAGCTCAGATTCCTCAGATTTCCCTGATTTAGAGAGTGTCTGAGCCATTTGTGCTCTGCTGGCAGGTGAGTTGTGCTGGCATTGTCCAGACTGTGAGGGCCAGCCCCAGCTATCAATAAATTCTGGGTATTAAAACACTTTGCAGGTGGGATTGCTCATTCTCTCCTGATTGGGTATTACTGTCCCTGCTTTTCTATTGTTTCTGTGGGATTATTTTCATCTTGGGTCTGGTGGCAGTTTTATTTTCTGATTTTATGAATAAAACATATAAAAAATAAATAAAGAAATAAAATTAAAAAAAAATAAAACTTGTGCATAATCTGTAACAATCCCCCTTGGAAGGAAATGCCCATGACCTCACCTGGCTCACAGAACTGGGTGTGAAGCTGCCACCCAACCCCTTCTAAACCTCAGCTTAGATGGAAAAGCATCAATTCCTGTTTGCTTTTAATGCACAGAGCACTTCTGCAGGGCAGTTCTTGTTCTGCTGCAAAGCAAAGGCAGCAAATTCCAAACCCATCAGGCTCTGAGCCTTTAATGTTGAGAGTGCTGGTAAGATGTGGAAGGCAACAGGTATTTATCTTCTCAGGCACCTGAGGAAGGGCAAGTTCCACAGCCTGTGGCTTATTCATGTGTCAAGTGCTGCTGAAAAATCTATTTTTTTTAAAAAAAAAAGCTTTTGGGAGGTGATTTACTGTAAAGTTCGGATTTTCAGCAGAACACGAAGTCTTTTTCCCTAAAGCAGGATGTGACACAATCATACCTTCAGATCAGCAGCCAGGCTCTCTCTTCCTCCTTGTTCACTAGTTAAATCCTGCAGCACTCAACCTTTGGAGAGGTTGAAGGCCTGAGTAGAATTCAAGGCAGTCATTTGTCTTGCATGGGCTTTGGATGTTAGGGTGACATCCTTATTCCTTAACCCAGCTGCAGAGGAACAATCCACTACTGAAATTGTCAGAAGTCAAAAGGCTGCTGGAGAAATTCTTGATAGAATTATTTCTTTTTATTTTTTTTAATGACTTACAAGTCTGGTTATTGCAACTTTTGGTCTTACTGGATTCTCTTCCCCAGGTCAGTACCTAATTCTTGTGTGAAAAGCCCAAAAGGAAGGCTGTGCTCAGTTGGATCAAGCTGTACAGAGAAACAGTTCTTTCCTTCTGCTCCCTGTGGGGATGGCACCCTACAGTGTGAGAGCTGGCTTCCCTGGAGCTGTGTTACTGATCAACAAAATATTGTGTAGGTGCACAGCTCATTCTTCTGCCTCTCTGGAGAAGCTGCTGTCCCAGCTCGCTGTGCTTTGTCTGGCAGGATGCACTCACTGCACAGGTCACGATCCAGCAGCCTGGATCAACCAATGAAATCTGAGACTGTGCTCAAACAACCTCCAAATTCCCTTCCCTGTCAACCAGAAAGTCCAGAAATAGGAATGCTGCTTCATTTCACAGCATTTCCATGCCTGTGCCTTGCAGTGTGTGCAGAGCTCTCCAAGCTGCCTGCTGAGCACCCACCTGCACCCATCTCACAGCATCACCTCTCCAGCAGAGCTGTGCCCTGCCATGGCCTGAAGGGCTCCCACTGAACCTCCAGCAAATGGGAATCTGTGTCAGGCTGGAAAATCAGAGATCTGCTCTCACTGTGCCACAAAACCTTCACAAGCTGAAGGGCAAGCCAGAGATAGAAAAGCCACCAGCATGTGGCTGTGTCCTGCTGGTGAAGGCTGCTAAAATGCCATGGCTAAGCCAGATCAGACCATTTCAGCTCCAGCTGGTGCTGCTGGTGCACAGCTCAGTGCTTGCAGCCAGTTCTGCTCAGGGCAGTGCTGGGGCTGCTCAGCCCTGCCAGCCACAGCAGCTCCTGCAGCCCTTCAGCTGGAAAGGGGCAGAAAAGGAAGAAATCCCTAAGAATGAGCCTCTCTTGAAGCTGGCAGAGCTGCTGCCAAGATCCTTTTCAAGCACTTACCAGGCAAGATTTGACAAAGGGCAGACTGGTCCAAAGGGAATGCAGTGAATCAGGGCAGCTATTTATACTCCTGTAGGGATGCTGGGTCAGCCATTTCCCATGAGCTCTTAATTCCTTTGTTCATTTTCCCCTATTCATAGGAACATCTCTAGAGACTTTCTTAGGAGGTGTGTGGAGGCTTTCCCCCACCCCTGCTTGTGCTCTCACATATTTCTCATTCCTGGCTTGAAGGACTTTGATTTACTGAGGCTTTATTTCAGCTTAAGAAATGTCTTGCAGAAAAATCATCAGTACTGGTGAGAGAAACACCTCAAACCAGTTCAGGATTAGACAAACACATATCAAAAGTTTCTACTTTAGAGGAAGAGGAAGCTGTCAGGAGCCAAGTACTGACAGACTGTCATCACTGCTGGAACCGAGTGTGGGTGAGGAAAAACATCAAAGAATTTTCTATAGCCTGTTTCTCACCTGGTGATTGTGGTTATTTGTCAAGTCAGGGAACCAGAGCCTTTCCTTGGACTGGGGGGCAGTGACACACAGAACCCAGAGGCTGATTGTGGAAAAGCTGCCTTCCTGCTGCTGCTCTGGGGAACTAAGATTTTATAGCTCATGCACCTGATCCCATTGCACATTAGGATGCCCTTTTTCCTTACCAGACTTTTTCTCTAGACTAGCAAATGAAGGAAACTTATTTTCCCTTGTGTCAGGGAAAAACTCAGTGCATTTCCCTGTAAGGGGTGCAGGCTGTTCAGTGTATCCTGTACCCATTCCTTGAGAACAGCCAAGCACAGAAATACCGATTTTAACTTTTAAATGATAAACTAAAGTTTCTATGTAGCCAGTGAATTTAAGAGAGATTTGTGTGGTGAGTCTTGCAGCTAATATTTCTCCTGAGAGCTGCAGAGAAGGGGGAAAGGAGACTGAATTGTCTCAGCCCTTAGCCAAGCAACCAGCCGTGCATCTGTGCAAGAGTGTGCTGGCAATACTAATCAAAGCTGTGCTGGCAGAGCCCTGCACAGACAGCTCAGGGTTATGGGAGCAGCTCATTAATTTGCTGATCACCATGCAGTTTTCTGAGAACCACTGACCCCTTCTTAATCCTAATTTGACTCTAGCACCCAGACTGCAGGGGTTGTAGTTTCCCCTGTCCTGGTCCCACAGCGAGTGAAATGTTTTGTGCTGTTGGGAGCTGGGAACCTGACTGGCTGTGGGGAAAACACACACGGGTAAAGACAGACTTACCCTGACCTGCAGGGCATTGCTGTAACTGCCCACAATTACAGAGGATTCTGACAAAGCTGCCCAAGCCTGAACTGCTCCTCTCAGCCCAGGGTTGCTGCTGCAGGCTGCGGTGGAAGCGCCACCAGAGCCCAGGAGGATTCCTGGGGCTCCAAGGGGCTCCAAGCCCATCCTGCTCATTTCCACTGGGAGAGACTTGGCTGGGAAAGGGTTCCAGGGTGAACTGCAGCAGGCTGGAGGCTGCTCTGCCCACTCCCACAGTCACACCCTGCCCTGAACAGCTACAGGCAGCAGGAACCGTGCTGCAGGCTCAGTCACAATTTCAAACCACCACACTGGGCTCGTTCTGTGACCTCAATATTAACAAGCACAGTCAAAAAGAAGGAGGAAATTTTATCTGTGTCTTGCACATCACTAATGATGGCCTTTGTGGCTCCCCTTCCCACCTTTCTGTGGGGATAAATCAAGGGCCAAGAATACACTCGTGCAACACAGGCAGGAGCAAGAGATTTGGGGAGGAGGTTCTGTTCATGGAGCCCCTCCAAGGCAGGGCCTGGCATGAAGTCATCTGCCAGAAAAAACCATGTTTAATTACCTGCATTAATATTCAGGTCCCGAAGTCCTCAGCATTTGTATTTATTCACTTGTATAAATGAAAGAAGCTTTGCAGAGCGTGGCTGCTGACAGCACGTTCCCCCGAGGCCCTTTCTGAGGGAAGCATTTGCCATTTTGCATACATACATACATTTCAATTGATTACCATGGGTTGATTGATTAAATGAAATTGGGTGATTAATTGACAGCTGTAGAAATCAGCTAGGGGCAGAGTAAACACATGGAAAAGACAGGTGGTTCACTACTTTCAGTCCAGTTTCACCTTAGGTCTGTGGTTCTTTGTCATTTCCTACATGGGGGTTTGCTTGGAGCAGGGCACTGATGTGACAGAGGAAAGAATTTTATGACTGGTCACTGAAAAACAAGGCAGGGCCATTGCCAGGTGCCCCAGTGTCTCCTTCTGGCCTCAGATCCACTCTGAGCTGGGCAGCTCAGCAATTTTCTGTTTGTCACGACTGTGGAAGTTTAATGTTCAGAGCTGGGAGCAACTCTGGATTCTCGTGCTGCTCCCTTCCCTTCCACCTCCAAACAGGAATTGCAGCCCCCACACACCAAAAGCATCTCCCCATTGCCCTGTCCCTGCAGAGCTCTCACCCTGCTCTCCATCTGCACCAAACTGAGGATGATGCTGTGTTTAACACCCCCATTCCTGTGAGAGACAATTCCTCAATTCCCAATTTCCTGCTGAGGGATCTCTGCCCTTGCCATGTCCCACAAGACAGCCCTGGCTGCCAGGCTGTTATAGATACATTTTATATTTTCACAAATATTAAAATGAATGTTATGTGTATAAGAATGAGAAATTTTGTTGTATTAATATAGTTTTCTTTATTTCTGTTATTGATGAAATTTAGAAATAGTGGTATAATACATATATGTTAGGTTATGGCATAGTATTAAAATAAAAACTGCTTTTGTTTGTATAACCCAAAGACCAAGGAAAAAAAAAATAGCTGGAGAACTCCTGCATTTATAAACTATCTTATCCAGATGGAACCAGCAGTGACCAGAACTCTGGGGGAGGAATTTATTGCATTTCTGTGATCAGGGAATGTAAATCTCAATGGCACCAAGAGGATTGATCTATTGGGAAGGGGGCAAGAGAAAACTGAACAGAAGAACCCCAAATATCCTAAGAAGAAAGTCTGAATATGTGTGAGAATTTATGGATATGGAGCAGGGCTCTGTTTTTAAGGGACAATCCTTTGTCAGTGAGGTGAATGCAGAGACACCCAGCCCTATCTGTATATTTTATTTTTTTCTCCTAATTGTCTTTTTTATTAAACTTTTAAATTCTATAAAAATTGAACCTCGTTTTTCACAAGGGGACACAGGCAGGGGGAACTGCCCTGCACTCCAGGAACCCCTGAAAAGAATTGGCTGAGTGAGAACCTCCACCTATTTTTGCCTGCAGAGCTTTCTTGCTGTTCTTTCTTTCTGAAAGAGAATTTTACATTTTTAATATAAATAATTAATATAAATATGAATACTTTATTAAATAATTAAAATAATTAAGATGAATATCAAATTAGAGACCCTAAACCCAGAATTAAGTCCTAGGGTAGGCTAGGTGGAAAGGGAAAAACCCAGCTTGAGGAGCAAACATTTACTACCAGACACAAACTGAGAGGGTTTGGATAGGGCAATAAGATAGAAATAAGCATGGAAAACACATTTAGAGTGGTTTTAAGGATAAATTCTTGGCTTTGCAGCACTGACACACTCAGGAGGGAGCTGCAAGCTCTCTGTGGGTTCCAGTCCATGGGGTTTGTGCATCCCTCTGCTCCTGGCTGTTCTCAGCTCCGGCCTCAGCGGTGCCAGAGCTGCTCCTTCTGCCACCCTGGGAGCTCCTGCTGCCTCCTGGCTGATGGAAAACTCTGCCTGGCTTCACTCTGCTCACAAATTATCACCCAGCTGCCCAGGAGGATGGCTCCTCTGATTTCCATTTCCTTAAAAGCCACCTGGCAACACCAGGACCTGAAGGAGGTTCCTGATGGGCATTGAATTTAATCCCCTTCTGCCAGGAATTGCAGAGCATCTCACACTGATTTTCCTTCTCCAGACAAAGCCCACAGTGAAATCTGGAGCTGGAGCTGACAGGGGAGCCCAGAGGAGCTGAATGCAGAGAGAAATCTGCCTTCAGCTTCACCTTCTTGCATTTCAACCAAGGCACAATATCCATGTGTTTTACACTTGAAAACTGCTAAAAAGGCTGTTCTGTCATGAAGCCCAACAAATCACAGGTGAACAATCCTGAGTCCTTAGTCTGTGATTTTTGCTGTTTGACTGCTCCTGCCTGTGCTTTGAGAATCAACAATAATTAATATCCACCTCTGGATGGATGAGAGGAGCACAAATCCTCTTGCCACAGCATCACTACAAAATAAAACTTTCTCAGAAGTTTAAAATAATTTTAGGTAGATACTGCTAAAATTATTAAATACTGTGATTTTTATGCCAAGTAACAGTAAGCATGATAAAACCCTTCTTTCTTTTTTTCCATTCCCAAGGGAAAACACAGTCAGGACACAAGTAAAATATTTTGAGTTTTGCTTGGAATTTCTGGTACATGTGACAAACTTCTTTTTGTGAGAATATTTAATTGTGCTGTGAACAAATTTCTATCTAGTAATTTCTGGATTCTCTTGGACATAACAGCATTCCTGTAACCCAATTCAAAGCTGAAGCTGTGACCTCTGAAGGTCACAGTTAATAAGAAACCTGGCACAGGCATCACTCTGAGGATGAGACCCTGGGGTCCTGGTGGGCTTGGGGGCTGCTGGAAAGATGTTTCATCACTAATAACTCATCCCAGGGGTTACAGTGGAAGCCAGACCAGGAATATTTGGTTGGATCTTGGTTTTCCAAGGCTCACAGGCTCAGTGATGTCACCTGACTGTGTGATTCTGTGATTTTACTCTTTCCCACATAGCAGTAGGGCTGTGCCACTTCCTTCTACACTGTCCTGCTCCACCCCAAATTACTGCCAAGAATTTAACCACCCCTGAGCTTTCAGCAACAGAGCTGCACTGACTTTGTGCTCAGGAATTTGTGGCAAGAACAGGCTCCTTGCAGTGTCAGTTCAGCCCTGTGGCTGTCAGGGACTCACTCTCGAAGCTTTGCTGAACTCAGTGAGAATTAATAAGATGTTTATTAAAGAACAGTCAGTCTGTGGACTGAGAAGGTAAAAGATTAACCTGACAGCTGCTGCTGAACTTAGCAGAGACCAGGCCTTGCCATGGGCGACTGTCTTTACATCCCTGTGCCATGGTGAGTGTCTGTCCTGTGCTGCCTGGGAAAATAATTCCCAGTGCTTGTTCCCCTTGTTTTCCTCATCACAGGCTGACTGTGCAATACTGGAAAATATTCATTGATCCACATGGGCTGTTCCTGATGGCCCTTTGGCTCCAGAGGCTCTCCATCCCCTCCTCTCCACAGGTATCTGCCTTGTTGAATGATTTTCTTGTGCTGGGTTGAGAAATGACAATGAAATACAAACTGGGAGACTGACAGGGAGGAGATGTCAGAAAGAGAAAACAGGCTCAGCTGTTTTCTGCTTGTGTGGGGAAGACTGACCAGGCCTGGGTGTGAAGGTTTGCATCAGTGCCACTCTGTGGAATTTCACTGAGATCTATTTCTCCTGGAATGGAAATGGAACCCCTGTCAGAGGTGATGTGTTTATTTGTGCACTGTGGATGTAGAGGCCATTAAAGTTTTGCACACATCAGATTCAAAAAATCTGGGCAAAAAGTAGTATTTCCAGTTTGGGAACAACATTTCATTGCTGTAAACATGCAACAAGGGAGATGTGTTTTCTTGGCAGGAATAGAGAATGTCCTGTTAGCTGTTTGCTGTGCTGAGCAGCTGAAGCCAGGGGGAAAGTCAGGAGCTCAGCTGAGCTGTTCTGAGCACTCAGCCTGGCCCAGGCTCCAGTGAGAGCCCTCACATCCCTGCCCCTGTGTCAGCATCTTCCCTGGCACACAGAGGTGACAGCCTCTGGTCTCCCTGGGGTCTCATCTTTCTCTTACCTGTGGTGGGATCACTTTCAAATGTGCTTCCATAAACAGACTGACCATCTCAGAAAAGACTCTGCCTGAATGTGTTTAATGCAAACATTTTCTGAATAGAATAGATCCTACAATCACCCAAAGCTGTCCAGGTGTTGTAATAATTGGAACAATAAAATCAACCTTACAGAAGTGCATTGTATTGGGTTTGCATGGTTTGGTTTTTGGGATTGGGAGGGGCACAGAGGTGGCTTCTGTGAGGAGCTGCTGGAAGCTTCCACCACATCCAGCAGAGCCAAGCCCTGGTGGCTCCAGTGATGGATGTGCTGCTGGCCAAGGCTGGGCCAATTAGAAAGAGGTGGTGGCACCTCTGTGATAACAGATTTTAGAAGAAACCAAAACAAAAGTTATTGCACAGATTTGTGACTAGAGAAGAGCAGAAGATGTGAGGAGAACAATCTGCAGGCTGCAAGGGCAGTGGAGAAGGAGGGGCAGGAGGTGCTCCAGGTGCTGGAGCTGTGATTCCTCTGCAGGCTGTGGTGAGACCACGGTGAAGCAGCTGTGCCCCTGTAGCCCACAGGGATCCACAGGGATGCAGAGATCCATCCACAGCCCA
>NC_031796.1:1919740-1973720 GCF_001522545.3 Parus major | reverse complement strand
CAGGAGATGCAGAGGTCCCCCACACCCTGTGCAGGAGCCCCACACCACGGCAGGGGGATGCCTGGAGGAGGCTGTGATCCCGTGGGACACCCATGGACAGAGGGCTCTGCTCCCAGGCTGGAGCAGCCTGTCCTTGCAGGATTGTTCCTGTGGAACAGAGAGCCATGGCTCAGCAGTCTGGGGGAGTGCTGCCCGTGGCTGGGGCTCAGCTTGCAGCAGGTCACAGAGAGCTGCTGTTTGTGAGATGAGCTCACATCAGAGAGCTCCTGGAGAACTTTGTGCCTTGGGAGGAACCCCAGTGACTCCCCTCCCTGAGAGAGGGAGAAGCCTCAGGTGATGAACTGAGCAGAACCCCAATTTCCTGCACCTCTGGGATAGAAGGGAGGGGTGGGGGGAAAGTGTTTTTAAAGGCTCATTTTCTCATCCTCCTGGTCTGATTTTGTTAGCAATAAAGCCACTTTATATCTCTAAGCTGAGCCTGGTTGCCCTTGATGGTATTTAGTGGTGTACAGTATTTAGTGAGTGGTATTTTGGTGTTTAGTGAGCAACCTCTCCCAGCCCTTATCCCAACACATGAACCCTTGGTTGTATTTTCTCTCCTCTGTCCAACTGCTGAGGGGAGGGAGGGAGTGAGTGAGTGAGTGAGTGAGTGAGTGAGTGAGTGAGTGAGTGAGTGAGTGAGTGAGTGAGTGAGTGAGTGAGTGAGTGAGTGACAGAGTGAGTGAGTGAATGAGTGAGTGAATGAGTGAGTGAGTGAGTGAGTGAATGAGTGAGTGAGTGAGTGACAGAGTGAGTGAGTGAATGAGTGAGTGAATGAGTGTGAGTGAGTGAGTGAATGAGTGAGTGAGTGAATGAGTGAATGAGTGAGTGAATGACAGAGTGAGTGAGTGAGTGAATGAGTGAGTGAGTGAATGAGTGAATGAGTGAGTGAGTGAGTGGCTTTCATGGGTCAACCACGACATGCATGTATCCAGAGGTACAGAGGCCCTGCCATTACTAAAAAATCTATATCATTAAATAACAGAGTTTGGAAATTACAATTTCAAATCAGAACTAAAATTGTGAGGCTGGTGGTTTTGGAGCAAGTGATCTCATTTAATTCCTGAAAGGGTAGAAGTCTAAACAGTCTGGAAGTGGATATAAACATTACAAAATATACTGAAGAAAGATGCACTCTAATACTGGAAGAATAGCATGCCTAAAAACTTCAGAGCTGCAATAAAGAACATGGGTGAAGTCAGAGGGATGACTTGCATTTTGTTAAATGAGTATCAGTATATATATATGTGTGTGTATATATATATATATGTATACATACATGTATCAAACATTCAGTGCTAGACTCCTGATGCTGCAGTTGCAGAAGAAATGGAATTTTAGCTGCTTTTGACTTCTTTCTATTTCTCCTTCCTTTTCCCTTGGGTCCCCTGATTGGTAATCTTACAGGTCATGAAGCTTTATTAAAATAACACACCGGGAAGACATTATTAATTATTAATAAAGGATTTATATATTTCTTTTCAATAATTTAAACTCATTATGGTCAAAGCTATTACATTAAACAGCAGATCAGTTAGTACAGATGGGATTGCTGACAGAGAATTGTCACCATAATGTTATCCTGACTTGGAAGGTGTCCATTAATTAACACTTAAAGCCCACATTGGAGTCAGAAGAGATTTTTTCTTGCCATATAGTGAATATCTCTCATTAGCAACCTCCTGAAAGGACTATTGAAGAGTTGGTGAGCAGTGCCACGGCCTCCCATGAGCCCTGCCCTCCCCTCACAGGGCATCAGCACTGCTGCCCTCAGCCCCTGCAGACACCCTGGGGCTGGAAGAGGATGAACAAGTTATCACTCTTGGGAGCAGAACAATTTCTGCTGTGGCCCAGAGGGGCTGGCAGGGAGCTGCTCTGTGCTCCCCATGGATGGATGCTTTCTTTGGCAGGACACCTGCACTGGAAGTTTTGCTCGTTAATTTTTCTTCATGCACTAATTTGGGCCCTCAAGTCCTCCTCACTTGCTGTGTCTTTCATGTGTCAGTTCCATTTCTTCCATCTGCTTGTTTTTGTGTCTCTCTTTCCTGTGCTGACTCATCTGCCCTTGCCAGGCAGCTCCTGGAGCTCTGGAGCTCTGCACTGCAGCTCCTCCATCCGTGGGTCCAAGGCTGGTCCCTCGCCAGGGCAGGCACAGAGTGGAGCTGGCACTCAGGCAGCTGGGAGGGAACAGGGATTGCACATCGTGTGAGCCACAGCCAGCTCTCACCTTCTCCAGTTCTCATCTTCTCCAGTTCTCATCTTCTCCAGCTCTCACCTGCTCCAGCTCTCTGCTCCAGTTCTCATCTTCTCCAGTTCTCATCTTCTCCAGTTCTCACCTGCTCCAGCTCCCACCTGCTCCAGTTCTCACCTGCTCCAGCTCTCATCTTCTCCAGTTCTCACCTGCTCCAGCTCTCACCTGCTCCAGCTCTCATCTTCTCCAGTTCTCATCTTCTCCAGCTCCCACCTGCTCCAGTTCTCACCTGTCCAGCTCTCATCTTCTCCAGTTCTCACCTGCTCCAGTTCTCATCTTCTCCAGCTCCCACCTGCTCCAGTTCTCATCTTCTCCAGTTCTCACCTGCTCCAGTTCTCACCTGCTCCAGTTCTCACTTGCTCCAGCTCGTTTTGGCCATTTGAGTCATTCCTTTAGGGAGCCTGGTTCCCTCCACTGCTGATGCAGGAGTCCAGGGTATCCCAGGCAAACTCCATCCCACATGAAGCTGCCCACTTGTAGCAGGACAGTTCCTGTGCTGTCCAAGCACAGGATCCCCCCTTACACCCAGAGGAGATGCTCTGGGTGCCCTCCCTGCACCCAGCAGGCTCAGCAGACCCTGGGGCTGGCCCCACGAGCCTTTCCCATGGCTGCAGAAACCAGAATCCCTGAATTCCCCTGGCCTCCAGTGGCATTGTTGGGTCACCTGGTGCTTTATAGCAGGAACTCTGATGCTTGGGATGGGGCCATGGCCACATCCCCCACACATCTGGCTCTGCTTTCTTTATCCCAAATTACCTGCTGTTACCTTCAGCACGTTCTTTGGGGGAGGTTCCTATGTTGACAAGGGGAAAATCCCAAAAGTTCCACTGAGTACTTTTCTATCTACTCATGTATATGTATGTGTATATGTATATGTATATGTATATGTATATGTATATGTATATGTATATGTATATGTATATGTATGTGTATGTGTATGTGTATATGTACAAAACTCCCAAACTTCTCCCAGCAGCTTCTGGCTTGGTTTGGAGGAGAAGGGACCCAACAATGGGTTCATTTGGTCTGTTCTGTGCTTGTGGCTCTCCTGTGCTGCTTCAGGCTTTTTTTGCCTTTTGTATTCTTTTTATTTTGCTTCCTGTTTTGTCTTGTTTATTCCTCTGTAGAGAAGGAGAGTGAGGAATTCCTTTGAAAAGTCTGGTTAAATAAGCTTTTGTGGGAGTCCAAACCCTCTTTAGAGACAAGAAAGCTGGTGGAGAAGCAAGTGCCAGAAGATGAAGCTGCTTGCTGAAGTGTGGCTGCAGAGAGCAGGCTGGCAGTCCCCTGAGGAGGGGCAGAGAAGGGGATGGGGACTCTCCTTTGCCCAGAATTCAATCCCACTCTCAAGCCACAAGCCCAAGCCTTCAAAGAAGGCTTCAAGCAGTGAATGTGTGGGATGTACACAAGTGTGTCAGGTGAATGTTTGGGCTCAGCTCAGCTGTGGCAGCATTTGAATTTTTGCTTTCATTAACTTCTCATGGGCTGCACATTTCTGTGTCCAAACCTACTCTGGTCATGTCTGCATCTGAGTCTGGTCCTGCTCACTCTGGCAGAATGCACATCTTCTGGATGACACCTTTTTACTTTTCATCTTTTCTTTGGCTGTTCTAGAAGCAGCTGGGCACAAATTACTTTCACTCCAACATCCTGATTTCATACCAGAGGCCTCCAGCCAGTTAGAGCTGTGCTGAGGGGGGTGTGAGGTGGATAGAAATGACACTGCCCTCCAGCACAGAAAATAAATTAATGAGAACAGAAGAAGTTTTCAGGAAAGATCCCATCCTTTTTGTGGAACCCCAAACAGCAGCTGCTTTTCTGGCACTGCAGCTTCACCTGGGTGTGCAGAGATGTCACATGGCCATGGAAGGCAGAGGGAAGACCATGGAGAATGCAGCTGCCTCTTCATAAAGGCAATTTAGAGTTCCATGTCCTACTTCTCTTATTGGGAAATCTTGTGGGAGTGGGCACTGCAGAGTCCCCTGACTGTGACCAGCCTTGTTCAGGAATGCCTGACTGAGTTCTCAATGAACTCTCATCTTCTCTGATCATCTAAACAGATCAGTGCCCAGCAACTGCTCTTGTAGAGATTGCCACAATAAATTCAAAAGCCTAAAAGATGCTAGAGCACAGTACAAGGGAATGCTCTTGCTTTGTGTATGTGGGAAGAAGGAAGTCACAGTGATTGTGTGACATGAGGATGGTGAGAACAACTGCAAACTGGTTCTGAGGAGTGTGCAGTGACTGCTACCATCCAAGCAGGGATCTGGTTCTCTTCAGAAATGTTTGCAAAGGCTCTGGGGAACCTAGAGAGTGCAAGAAAAGCATCAGGATGCTGAGGGTTGTTCTCAATATATTTCCTTGCTCAGTTCTTCCTCCTCCCATGAGCATTTCCATGTTCTTGCAACCTGCACACAGCACAACTGTCCAGTCACTGATGGAGCTTTTCTTGTCCTGGTAAATCAGCAGCTCCAATTCCCCAAAATGCCTTCATGATGCTGCTGCAGTCTAAGACCTGGGTGTGAGAGCAGACACAAAATATTGAGTAAAAGCTATTGCTGCAGTGAAGACAGAGGCAGCTCCTGTCTGCTCAGGCTGCTGGATCAGGCACAGACAACCTGCAAATGCTCCACAATATTTAAGGAGCTGGGACAGAGGGAGAGGTTATTTAAGGCAGGTGTTTCAGCTCCAAAATGAATACATGCAGATGAGTCCTCTGGGTTTTTCAGTGAAGGGTGTGCACAAGCATATTTCAAGAGCTAGAGAGAGAGATTAGGATGCAAAGATAAGTTGGGCAGTAAAGGATTTTGAGAGGATGCATGGTTTGACTTAAAAATGAACACAGCCGAGCACCACAAATTTTCCAATGATGTTTATTTTTCCTGTAGCCCACAGACACAGCTGGATCTGGCAACAGAGCAGATTCTATTTTTCCATAAAGTGTCCATGTGACATTAAACCCAGGCTAATACTGTCATCAAAGGCGTTCAGAGAGGGCAGCAGCAGAAGCAATGGGAGATGCTGGGAGGACATCAAGGCACAAGGGCAAGGAACATCTCCTCTCCCACTGCCACAGCAGAGACAGGGTGCAGATATGCATAAAGTCATTTTTCTCATCATTTACCAGACAAACACAGCACCATGCAACACAATCTGCAGCTGGAAGTGGGTGGGGAGCAGGATATGGATTGTTATTGCAGTTATTGTTGGGAGCTGTGTGTGCAGGACAGTGGGGAGAGCCCAGGGAGTGCCCAGGTGTCAGCAGCTCTCACAAAGCTCCCCAGGGGCAGTTGCTTGCTGAAGGGAACCACGATGCTCAGGATGCATCTACTGGGACACACCTCTCCCTTGGAGCCAGATCCACTCAGCTGCATTTCAAATGCAGTTCAAGTACCTAAAATACCGTGGAAAGAGACATCTGTCTATTTTCTTGCAGGAGGTGGATTACTGTGGTGTTTCATTAGGTTAAGGTTCCTTCCCAGAGTGCCCCCCCTCCCAGCTCTAGCCCAGAGCTGCACCTTCCATGGCACTTGGAAGCACAGGCACACAGCCTGGCCAAGGGCAGCATCACCTCAAACATCATTTTCCTTCTAAAGGAAGATTGGAGGAATACCTTCTCCTGATCACACTCTGCTGCTCACAATCCCCCTCCTCTCTCCAGCCCAGGTCCCACACAGCCCCCACCCCACACTGTGTGTGCTGCACACGGGCAGGGCCTGGGCTGTGGGGACAGGAGGGTGACACACACACACAGCATCGCTCCCTTTCACTTTGTTTCACCCAGTCACAGACCTTCCAGCACCCGAGTACTCCTCTGCCAAGTGGTTCCTTCATCCCAAGCAATCTGTACAGCAGCAGCCAGCCCAGAAGTCTCCACAGTGCAGGGTGACTCGTGCAGCCCTGCTTGCAGCTGGGACCTTTGCTCAGCCCTAGAGACTGAGCAAAAGGCTTTGGAAAGGCAGGCTAGCTCCTGCAGCCATGCCCTTGTCTCAGCCAGTTACTGTACAAATGGACAACACACACACATTATTTACAGCCCGTTGTTCACATGATGGAGCAGCTCTTGGCTCGGTCTTTCCTGATCTCGGTGTCACTCAGTAAGTCTGTCCTGCCAGGCATCTGTGACGCCCGCTTCAGTCCCCGTTTGGAGTTGCTGCGCTTCAAGTTCTTGTGCACCCTGTTGACCGAGGCCAGCGTGGTCACATGGAACACGTCCCTCACGCTGTTCTCTGACACCTTGGAGGAGCACTCTGCGTAGGCCACTGCCCCGATCTGCCGTGCCAGCGCACTGCCCTGCAGCCCAGAGACAGCAGGAGGAACAGGGAACAAGGTTAGGACACCTTGCTCTGCAAGGAGCAGCCTCTCACACAGCCAGCAGCCCTGCCAGAGCACAGTGGCACCACTGGCAAACTGGAAACACAGTGCAAGGCTCTGTGGGAGCTCCAGAGGTGAGGAGCAGACAGTGCTGCTGACCACTGGGCCCTGGGTTGCTGGAACTTTGTCATTCACACAGTGGCACCCCTGCAGCTGAGACACCTGGGCAGCCCCCCTCGCCTGGACAGTCACCAGCTCAGAGTGCAGCTGCCCCTGCACCAGAGTCTGGGTCTGTCACCAGCCTGGAGACATTGCTGGGTCCTCTGGAGGCCTCTGGCAGCAGCTCCTGAGCCCTCCAGCTGTGGCTTCTTCCCCCTGCAGCCTTGTCCCAACACAGAAACCACCCAGGAGAATCACTGGGAGCAGAAAGAGCTGCACCAGACTAGGAGATGCAGAAGGACAACACCCCCCACCCCTTAAACTTGTCCAATCTAGCACTTCCACCTGCTTTGAGGAAACTTTTTGGCTACTAATGGGGTGGTTGCTCAGCAGAGCATCAGGAATAAGGGTTTTCCAGAGCTGGGGACAAGAGTGCTGTAAACATGAGCAGCTCTGAGCCCCTGAGCCACGACCAAACCAGCTGCAGAGCAAGACCTGGGTGCAGTGGCTCACAGAGCACAGCTCTCTCCTCCCTGAGCACTGCCCAAACACACCTGCTCATGTGTCACGGGGATGAGGCGCTGCTTGGAGAGCTCCCGGAGAGTGTTGAGGTCTGTCCTCATGTCCAGCTTGCAGCCCACCAGCACAATCTTCGCGTTGGGGCAGAACTCCTGCGTCTCCCCTTGCCACTGCAGAGGAAAGGAGAGGCTCTGGTGTGTGTGGCTTTTCCAACCAGGGTGTCACAACTGTTCAAACACCGATTAGCATATCAGGGCTCTTTAATGACTGCCCCCATCACGGATGGGAATGGCCAGAGTACCCCTTGGACAACTTTATACTTGCCTGCTCCAGATTATGCCCTGCAAACCTGCCCCACCCAAGTGGTGGTGCCCTGTGTGAGGCCATGGGAGGCCAGTTCTGGCTGTGGAAAAACAACAACCACACAGTCTGGTGCTCAGATCTGGGACCCCAAGGGTCAACATGGCCAGTGGGGAGCTCTTTGCACACTCACACGCTATTTATTACTGGGAGACACCTGTTGAAGACATTATGATATTCAGAGCATAGCTATAGGCAGGGAAATTAAGAATTGAAGCAATGGAAAGAGGAGGTCAGGGCAAACATCCATGTCCTTGATATAAATGGCTCCTTTCAGAGCTCCCAAAGTGAATGCCTGATGTCAGCTGTGTCTGCAGCAGTAAATAAATCCATCACCTGTGACCTCCCCCGGGGGAGACCTGCACAGCTCCATCAGCATGTCAATGCCCCACTTACTTATCTAGTGGTACTGAAGTAGGAAGCAGATAATAAATAGAGATTAACCCCAGCTGAAGTCATCACTTGGAATTAGCAATTTCCTACTGTGATAACTGGTGGTTAAACATATATCCTGGGCAATTAGAAGCAGAAAAAAAAGCAAACCACCAAGCCCAGTGTCCACAACCTTGTGGGGAAGGGGGTGACAAGAACCACCCAAATGTCATACAACCAGTATCAGACCAAAAAATGTGCACAAAATATGAAAAATCTCGTTTTCTCTCAGGAGATTGCCTTAGGTATCTTCAGGTATCTGCTTGCCAAGGACACTGGTTCCACATGACTCAGGCACCCCAGCCCCAGCTCCATGCTGGATGGAGATCATGGTGCTGCAGCCACAGAGCACCAAAAGCCTCCACAACCTCTCAGTGAACAGATCCAGTTCTTTTGGAGCTGGAATTCAAGCACCCTAATTTATGTGACAGATTTGAGCTACAAAGTCTGTTCACACCTGGCAGAGGTCACAGCTTCTGTGGTGACACAGGGCTTCCTCATCTATGGACAGAGCTGTGACCCTCTTCCTGCATGACTGACACCTCTGGGAGCCCAAAACCTGCTGTGCTGTCAAGACTTACCAGAACCAAGGCACCACTCCATGAAAACTTGCTCTGCATGAAAGGCAGAGCTGCTTGCTTGCACCCCCTTCAACTGTACATGCTGCACAGCAGCCCAGCATCAGGAGGGCAGCATTAATAAAGATTTCCTCTGTTGAATTTTTGCCTGAGGCTTGAACAGGAAATGTTATTTTCTTTATTTGCCTGATATCACAAGCTAAAACCCATTTCAGCTTCATGGTGTCTTAGGAATTTTTCTCACTGCAGCAAGGCTGTGAGCCTGCACCAAAGGAAACAAGGCAACTACTCAGAGGCACTTAAGAAATCCCCTGGGATTTAGGGTTTATTTTAAGTTACCATATCAAAAAAGCATTGCCTAACAGAACTCAAAACATCTGTGAGGCTGTACAGGGAAAGCCAGGCACTGAGCAGGGTGGACTCACATGAAGAGTGTGCAGAGAGAAATAACTCCCAGCCCCACCTAATTATTGAGGGGTTTGTAGTTCATTAAGGTATAAATGATTCACTTGTATTATTATTCTGCTGACTCCCAAGCTGAGCAGTGAATTCTTTGAGGCCACATGAAACACCCTCCCTCCACCCAGCCTGTTTGGTACCCAGGACCTGCTCTGGAAGCCAACACTGAGCCATTGACCAATTTATCTGAAGGGTTTTTGTCCCCTCACCAGGACACTCCTGAGACAAAGATCCACTTCTCAGCCCTCCCAGCAGCTGAGTAAGAGGCACTTGCTTCAGCACAACATTTGGCAAAATGTGGAGAGGCCAAGAGGCCAGCCAGTACAATGTGACACGTTCAGGCCATGGCCACTGCAGGCCTGGCAGCCTGGGGCTCTCTGAGGAGGAACAGCCACGGGAGCCACTGCTCTGTGGTGCTTTTCATGCTTTGGTGTCTCACAGTGTCACAAATGAGATGCCAGCCAAGGCTCTCCCCAGGACAGGATGCAGCTGCCAGATGCTTTCCTGCACAGCAGAACCACAGCTCCCTGAACTGCATGGAAGGAAGCAGGGCACAGCCAGGACCAAGGGATGCAATCCACCAGGAATCCACTTACCCTCGCTCCTCTGAGCAGCACTTGGAGCTGCTGGACTTCCTTCCATCTCAGAGGAAAGCCTTGTGTGGGACCTTCTCCCAGAAGTGACCCACTGGAGACCAGCCAGGGGTGCTCCACAGCAGATCCCCAGCCCTGTGAGGCTCTCTGGGACCGGCCAGCTGGAATATCAGCTTTGCTGCAAGGCACTGAGGTACAGGTAGAAAACCCTCAGCTGCTCCCACAGATCACAGGCAGGCTTAGGGCCCTGCCTGCTCTCCAGGCCAGTGGCATTGTGCCATCTCATCTTATTCATTCACGGGCTTGAAATTCAGCAGCACAGCTCATTATTTTCCTTGACAAGCTATAGAGAACTGATTGCTGTCTTTTTTACTATGCAGATGCTGAACTGAAGGGAGAGCCAAAAAACTGAGCACTCTGCTTGCCTGGAAACAGGCACCAGGGGCTACTTCTCAGCTGCTGCAGGCAATCCATAGTCACTGGTGGTTCTGCTAACAGTGATCCATAATACCTTCCCAGGTCTTAATGGAAAACAAAACAAACTCTGTCCCCACATTTGTATGTGTGAACACAGAGAGACACCACACACATACTGCAATCTGCCAGGAGCTCCACATTCGATAGGTTCCTTTCAAATGGAAATATCTTGTGTTCTGCACAGACCAAGTGACCTCCTCCCCTGAGCACACCAACTCCAGCAGGGCCAGAGTTTTGAGCCCTGGGGAGAGCCCCAGGGCACAGGGAGCCCAGAGCACCTCTCACTGCCCAAGGGCTGGGGGACTCACCTTCTTGAGCACACTGTCCAGGGTCTCGGGGCGGCTGATGTCGAAGCAGATGAGCACAGCGTCCGAGTCAGGGTAGGCCAGGGGCCGGACGTTGTCGTAATAAGCCGAGCCTGTGGAGAGGAGCAGGAGCAGCATGGTGAGCAGGCCCCAGCCCCACTCCTGGGCCAAGGCAGGCTGAGCCCCTCAGCCCTCTCTGCTAGGCAGAGAGATTTAATTCCAGTAAGAACTGGGGACACTGCCATGTGATGCAGACAAAGGATGTTAACCCGAGCTTTGGACCGGTGACCACACACCGTAAGGGTCAGCAGAGTTTGACTGGCAGAGGATTTTAGTTCCTTTGTTTAGGCATGAAAGTAAAAGGTTTTGTTCTTGTTTTCTTATATTTACCCCTTGACAGAGTGAAGAGGCAAGTTTTGCATCCCTGTTTCTCCCTGGAGAGCAGCAGGTGCTGGTGGAGCCGTGCTGCTGGGGATGCTGCTCACGCAGGAGCTCCCAGCTCAGCACTCACGCCTGGATTCCATCACTTGTCACTGCACCACTAACAGGGGAAAGGTGTGGCTGAGAGAAGACAAGGAATCTGCTACTGCTGGTTTTTATCCTCCCTTGCCATCTTTACACAGGAGAGCTTGCTCACAGGTTGTGGGAATTTGTGACAGGTAAAAACAAACTGCCTTCTTTCTGAAATTGCACTGGAAAAAGATTCTTTTTGGTATATAGATGTGGCAGGATTTGGTGAAGGAGATGATGATGATTCTGCATTCCACAGGAATTCTGTGAGCAGGCAAAGATCCCAGCCTGAATCCTGAACAGCTTCTACAACACACACGTGCACAGGCACACACCTTCAACGCAAATTCCAGGCACTAAGGCCACTGTGCCATAGCGCTTTTATTTGCACTGCGCTCTGTTGGCGAGTGCAGACACCTCAGCAAACAGTCATGGATCAATCAGCTCACTGCTACTTAAAAACACTGTTTTGGTTTTATATTGCAAAGACAAATGACTTAAACTTCCTGGAGGGATGAGAAGCAGATGTTTGTTTATGAAAAGAAGAAACAGAGACACCAGAGTCCTTGTTGAATCTGCCTCCCCCAAAAGCAGGATTGCCCACCCTAGGCCAAAGGAGCCAGACATGCTTCCCTGCTTCAGCTCCTTGGGATGTCTGGACCTGGCACTTTCCCACCCCAGGAGAAAGGTACAGCCCAGGTGTCAGGTGGCTCCTTGATGAAGTTCAGCACCTGATGAATTATGGATGATGGTGGCTTATGTTTCCGGAAGGATGGAAATCTGCCTGGGCTAAGCACGAGAGGAGAAAGGGCTGATTCTCTGCAGGAGCTCCAGTCCTGGGTGCAGTGTGCCCAGGGGCTCCCAGCTGAGGTGCAGCCCAGAGTGGGGCACAGTTCCCAGCACAGCGCTGCACCCCAGGTGCTCTGCAAACACCCCGGGCCCCTCTGCAAAACTAACCCTGGGGAGCAGAACCCCTGCCCAGAGCCCACATGGGGCAGGCTGAGGGCTCTGTGGAGCCTTCCCAAACCCTGTCCAGTGCCAGAGACCAGCCACCCAGCTCAGACCATGGCACCAACAACAGCAGAGCTCCAGGGCTCTGACCAGCCCAGCCCCTGCCACTCCCACACAGTCAGGGGAAGATGCCCTGAACTTGATGTGCAATTGGATTCCCAGAAAAATTTGCTACAGGTGTCTCCAGCTCTTACAGCCAGCCCACAGGAGCAAAGGCACCTGCAACCCTGCTCCTGTGGGGGAGAGATGGGTCTCTGTCCCTGCAAAGTCACTGGGAAGGGAAGCACAGAAGAAGCAGACCTTGATCTCTGCAGAGCCCAGCCCTCTTCCTAGATGGAAAGTCCTGTTCCTGATGGAAAGGAGCCGGTCCCTGCGGTATCTTGGACAGCTCTGGGGACAGGGATGCCAGAGAAGGCAGCACGGTGAGCCAGGGTGACCCAGTGTCCGGGCACAGAGGTTTCCTACCGGGCACAGAGGTTTCTGACCTCACTGCTGCAGTTCACACCTGGCAGAGTCACACCACTCCCCATGGCACAGAGAGGACCCAGCCCTGCTCACCCGGGGCTGCTTTCACAGGCAGCACCAAGCACAGCAGTGCTGAGCTCCCCTTTGAACGGGGTTTTGTCTCATGTTTGGCATGGGCTGACAGGACAGGACGGGATGGGAGATCCAGTGCTGATTCGCATGCCTGAATTAGCCTGGTCCTTTATGTGAGCCCTGCCCTCTCCCCCGTGCACACAGGGGTGTCTGCCTCCAGACAGGGGCCCTGGTGCTGGAGGAAACGTTCCCACGCACATCCTCTCCCTGCAGCTTCTCAGTTTTACATAAACACTTCAGATAAATCTACCCCCTCCCAGCCAAGGAATGCTCCTTTTGTAGGGGTAGTTTTGGCTCATTCAGCACAGACATTGCCACAGCAAACTGTATCATAGCAACCTGCTGCTCCTCAGCAGCCAGCCAGCCCTTCAGCAGAGAGCCACAGCGCTGCTGCAGCCCCCCACCATCCCACAAGACCCCCACCAGCTCATCCCAGTGCCAGGAATCGTGCCAGGAATCATGCCAGGAATCATGCCAGGAATCATGCTGTCATCACCTGGGACCACAGGAGGAGAGACTGCTGTGCTGGCAGGAGGAGCTGAGAAAAGGGAAGCACGAGGTAAAGAACCTTATCTTTTTAATGAGATCAAGATTTGCTTCACATTCATTAACTTTCTGCTCCAGCTCCAAAGAGCAGGGGGCAGCCCTGGCACCTCAGCTCACAGCCAGAAGCAGCAGCTTCTGCCCACCTCAGGAGACCCACAGAAACCAACAGGGACCCACAGTCAGTGCTGCCCTGTGGGGCAGGAGAGCTGCATTGCTCCCAGCCAAGGCAATCCCCACTTTGCTCTGGAGACAGCTCTACTCAATCAGGAAATTCTGTTTGGGTGATTAATCTTCTAGGTTTTGCATCTATTACTTTTTCATTACATATGATAATTTAAAAAAACCAAACAAACAACAAAACACCCCAAAAACCCCACCTAAACAACCCCAAAAAGCCAGTGCCTTCAGCTTCAGCTCTTCAGTTGTATGGATTATGAGCACTTGACCCCTTACAGATACTCCAGCAGGACACTCCAGAGACCCACAGTCTGGCAATTCCAAACACACACAGGAGCCCAAGGCTGGTGTGTCTGCAGATTCAGCCTTCCTTTACTGCATGAGTCATTCTCCCACTTGGCATCCAGGTCTGCAAGACACAGGACCTAAGTGCATCTCAAAAATAAAGAGAAAACTGGAGCAAGACTACAACCAGCTTAAAAATAAAATTCACACAGTTGTCTGAAATTCAGGGGTGGATACAAGCATGAGTAGCTCCTCTTTCCCCTTGGCTGGATCCTGGAATGCCTGGCACCGCAGCTCAGAGATGCCACTCTTGGGCAGGGAACAGAAATATGCTGTTTCATCTATACCAACATTGTGCTAATCTTTGTGTGTTCCTTATTAGCTGTTCTAGAGATAATGAGCCTCCTCACATAGGCACCCTCCATCCAACAATAGGGCATTACAAACCAGGAAAGCCAGTGTTCTTGCAGAGCTATGATCTGTTCTGCAAGGGGCTCCTGCAGCCCAGCTCTGGCTTAAAACAGAGATGAGCACTGCCAAGACCTAAATTTCTCAGCAGCACACTTGTCTTGGGGGGCTCACTGTAAACTCTCCCCAAAGAGCCAGCAATGTTGAGGCACGTGCTGCTTTCTGCAGGGACTGCCAAGAACTGCCTTCGTGGAATGAAACAGAAATTCATCCCAGCTTTCTGGAGGGCTACACTGACAAACAACAAAGTTTTGGGTCAGTTCCCCACACAGAGGTGACAGATGAGCACCAGCCTTTAGAGATGACAAAGGATGTCCACTCTGCCAGACAGATCCCACCCACGGTCCAGCCAAGCTCTGGGTAAGGGGACAAAGCTGCCAAAGCAGGACCAAGTCAACAGCCCCAGGGGTTCCACAACCTTCTGTCCTGGCTGAACTTTGACATTTGTCTTGCTTGTGCAACATCACTGCAAACCCCTGAAGTATAGGAAAGGAGGAAACTGCTCTGTGACATAGAATAAACACTCCTCTGGGAAATGCACGACTGAACAAAACAGCTCATCAGCTTGGACAATTAACCTCTGCTCCTAATTCTTACAATGCACATACAAAAATTAGTGAAATACTAAAGAGCCCAGCTGGCATACCTTCAGGATGAAGGGAATGGTATTTGCATAGGCTGAGGTGGCATTTCTGGGCCCCTCTCCAGATCTCATTACTGGAAGCCTGCCCCTCAGGAGGAGGCTGTTCTGCTGGATTTACCGGTGGAGGCATCCCCAGCTCAGACAGGCACAGAGTGCTATGGCCTCATCCCAGTCCTGTGTCCTGTCTCACATATGCAGCTACCAGTGCTCCAGAGAAGCTTGCCCAGATGCAAACCTCCCTCCAGCAACTGTGAGGAGTCCCTGAAAGCTCCTTGTAGAAGTCCCTGCTGGCTCCTGGGGGAGCATCACGGAGTGTCTGGAATGTGAGGACTGGGTCTGCAGCTGAGGAGCCCTCCCAGCCTTTTCAGAGTCATCCCTGCAGCAGCTGACCAGGGAGAACAAAGGGGGTCACAAGTCCCTTCCTGGCACTCTTGCTGTGTCACAAGGACAGCTGGCATTGCCACAACCTGCCTGTCAGCCTTTCTACAGGGTACAACAAGGACCAAGAGTGGCAACAGCTTCCTGCAGCACAGCCAGCACATGCTCTGCCCTTGGGGAACACGGCTGAGGGCTGAATGAACACAATTATCTTGGTGCAATGCTGCACATTTCAGGTTTACTGTTCACAAGCATGAGATCCTCCCCAACCATTTGGCTGCCAGATAAGGTTTCTTCCCAAAGGGAAGGCTGGGCCTGTACACTTGCAAAGTTTAATAGAGTGGAGATTTTATCTTCAGAATCTGGGGCAAAAGGAGCAGGAAGGGCAGAGCACAGGAGAGAGCAGATCACCTCTGGGCTGTGGGAAAGGGGCCTGCACCTGAGCTGGGAACAAACCCACTCCACAGAACATCCTTCCTTGTCCACGAGGTCACAGCAGCCAGCAGGGTCAGCTAGTTGCCACTAAAAGCAATGTTCCTCAGCACCCCCATATCTCCCAGGACATCCCATGGCCCCACAGAGGCTGAGCCTCTCAGATCTGTAGGGGACAAAGGATGGATGATGCCACAGGGCTTGCTGCCCTTGATGCAGCAGAACCAGCCTCCATCCCAGAGCCACACAGTATTGCAGCGTGCCCCCAACACTGTGCACAGCCCAGAGGTGATCCTCCTGGGTACTGCCCTGCCCTGTCATGTTCTGTCATGTCTTCTCAAAGGTCCATCCTCCACCCACTTCAGTATCAGCATTTCTGCTGCAACCCTTTAAAGTTCTGTCTGACTGGTTACAGACCTGTGTGAGAATGTGACCCAGCTGCATGTATTTTTAGGATTAACTACGTATTTGTGCTGAGGCACAACACAAGCATGCTGGTTTTAGGCTCTCAGTCTGAACAGGAAGCATGGGAGGAGCTCTTTTGGTATGGAAAGGGCAGCTCCACATTTTCTCTTTGCCTTAGAGTGCAAGTAGCATTGAACTCTTTCTGAGACAGAACTTGTTCTTACACTTTGGAAGAGGCATCCATGGCAATCCTGGAGCTGCACACTGGGAATCCAGGCACAGACAGCCGCAGCATCCATGGAGATGCCATTGCTAAACTCAGCCCCTTTCAGCTCTCTAATCTCATCAACATTCCTCAGTAGTTCCCTTAAAAGAAGGATCTGTTATCACAGCCTGTGGGTTCCCACACAGGCCATTCCAAGGCAGACTGTTTGCTGAGTACAGGCAAAGAGGAAGGCGGAGGGGGATTTGCAATTCACAGTGTTATTCTTGTCTTGAAAGCACATCTGCTGAAGAGACAGTGGCTGTGGAAGGCTGGCAGCCACACAGCTCCTCTGCTGTGAGCTGAGCAGGGCACTGCTGAACCTGTGAGCACTGACCTCTGCAACACTGCAGGCTGCAGCAGACACTGCGACTCTCGACCACGCTGCATCCTGATGGTCCACAAAGGAAAGCCCCCTCCAGCAGCTTTCCAAGGCAACAATGACCTTGTGCAAGGCACAATGCCAGGCTGGGTCTCCCACTGAGCATTGGCAAAGATTCTCCTACCAGAACTAGGCAGCTCTACTCTGCAGCTGAATCTGCATCAGCAAAAGATGCATCAAGCAGCTCAATGGCCTCAGGTCACCCCCTGCTCTGCCTGCCTGCACTTTGAGGCCACAGACACAGTAGGCAGAGCCTCCCAGCATAGGGGCTGAATAAAAAGCAAAGAACTCAGTCCAGGCTGCAAGGCAAACTGTAGATTCCTCATCATTATTAATCAGAAAGCTAACAAAAAGTCCACCTAGAGACAGGGTAAAGCCTCAGACCTGCCACACCCAGGCCTTGCCAAGGCACTGGGCAGCAGCATGGCTTGAGCTGCTCTCTCCCCTTGCTCGCACCCAGTGCCAGGGAAGCTCTGCAGAACAGGCAGGGCATTGGGCCAGTCCTGTGTGGGCAGCAGCTTCACTGGCAGTGCCAGGCCACGGTGGGAAACACTCCAAGCAGCAGGTCAGTCTGCTCACTGAAGGCTCTCACTGCCAGAGACCTGCTGAGCACCTCAGTGGCTCCAGTTCCACGGGCACTCCCTGCTCCCATGGCACTGCTGAGAGAACCTCCCTGCCCCTGCACGCCTGGGGTAACAAGGCTCCCTCCCAGACCTGACGCGCTCAAACGAAACTCGCCCACTCCTTGCAGAGCATCGCTAATGATCACCAGCCATCCACCCTCCTCCACCTGCAAGGAATAAAGCTCTTCCTGATGGGTCCGGGGCACAGGCACTCCGGGTCTGGGAGGCACCCAGCCCTTTGGGAACAGCACTCCCAAGCCCTCAGACATCCGACTGAACAGGAGTTTCCCCCACCACAAGATACCAGCCCTGTGCAGAGGAGTTGTTTCTGTGCTGAGCGTGTTCAGCCAACAGGCAGCCAAAGGAATTTGCCAGAAGAGGAACAAGAAGAGCAGGAAAGCAGCTTGTCCTCCGTAAGGCTCATGAGCAGAGGTGCCAGGGCATGGCCACAGGAGCTACAACCATGTCTACCCCATCCAGTCTGCAGGCTCTGCACCCCTTCCCTCACAGACAAGATGTCAAACTGCTTTTTAATAGAGGCTTTAGCAAACAGGTTGTAGCACAGGCTTCCCACAGGACAGCAGGCATGGGACATTCCTGACATGCTGTGAAATGGCACCTGAAGCAATTTTACTCCCACGGTCTGTCCTGAGCTGGGACACAAAGGGAAACAAACATGAAATGCAACCAGCACCTGGGTTAGTGTGCTCCTCCTCCTTAGGTTAGGGTTAGGGGTTAGTCCTTTTCCTCCTGCAGATTCTGGACAAGGAGATTTTCTCCCTGGTACATTTCTAGATCTAAGGCACATTTGAGACAGTGCAGAGTCCCAGCATTTGCTCTGTCAGAGCACTACAGGTTTCACCCCTGCAAAGGATTCTCAGTGCTCGAAACTCTCCAGAGTCACCCTCCAGTCACAGAAAACCTTATCAATGAACAAAGAGTTAAAAGACATTTAAAGAAAATCAGAGGTCTCAATACAATTTGGGAGCCATTCAGTTCTCCATCACTTCCATCCACTCTGTCAATATTCCTCTAATGAGAGCTCCTGCCTGCCAGCTGCCAATGTCACAGCCTGTGCTTGCCACTTAGCAGGACGGGTCAATTCAGCTCAAAAGGCTGCATTTTCCAACACACTGCTATCAGCAAGGCTGACAGGACACAGTGAGCAGACAATACCCTGGGCTGTACAGGGCTTGCCAGTGGGATGGCTGAGTGGCCAGGTAGACTGCAGCCACACTCAGTCATCAGAAAGGGAGTTTTCCAGGTCAGACTGCACTTTCCCCATCACCCACTGCTGGCTGATGCTCAGCTCACTCTGTGCAGCTTCCAGAGTCTCCAAGTGCTTCCTCAGCTAAGTATGGGGCAAGGGAAATTAATAAAAAATGTAAAAAGCAATATTCACCTCCTCTCTCCATGTCTCTGCTGATTTCTCAGGGAATTTCAATTCCAAACAGCTATCTAAGAGATGGAGAGCATTTAAAATAGAAAGTGTTCCCCTCCTCATGTCAGGACCGCCCTTTCTCAACATCTCCTTTTTCACTCTTGCTGGGATGGAATTTGTCATGAACTATAAACCCCTACATGAAAAGCAGCTTAAAAGAAAGAATAGGTAGCACAGAGAGAAGGGAAATGCCCACCAATGCCTGTCATTCTCCATGGGGGGAGCAATGAGCTAGTCCTGATCCCTTCAGCTCAGCTGGTTCAACTCACTATTGGGCAAAACTTCTTTTGCCAAAGCTCCCATTTATAAGGGCCTCTGAAAGCTAGTGGAAACTCAACAGCAGTTTTCAGTCTACAGCTAAAAATTTCAGTTTGATTACTAGGGGAAACTGCTGTATAACACTTAGCAGGATTGTTTATTAAGAACTAGCTCTGGTGTATTTCAAATCAAAGGGGATTTATCTGGAAAACTACCTCATGAACTCTATCTACAGCAAAGCTGTGAAAAAGATCTGACATTTTTCATAGCACAAAAAAGAATCAAAGCCCATTTCCTTTTGGCTGCAGAGACAAATATTGGAAAAACATCTTTTGTCGCAAGGGGAAAAAATGAACGTGTGACACCATCAGATGCAGGTGTCAGATACATATTTTAAGGACTTTTTATCATGTCCTTTTCTTTAAACATTTGTAAGACCAAAGCAAATCATTCTGGAGAATTCCTGAAAAGCAAACAATGCTTCAAATGTGCTTCCACACACTCCAAAGATGAAGTTTTTTATATCAAATACAGAGCAAAGCCGTTCAGTGCCCAGCAAATAAAACCCACCACAGCCCCTTCCAAGGCTGCAGAAGCCCAGGGTTTGGAACTCACCCAGCCATAGGGGTGAACAAGCTGGATCAGCCAGGATGGTTTCACTGTGGCCACGTCTGAGAGTCTCCAAACACACATCAGCCCAGCACCAACCCTCCAAGGGTTTCCACCACTCTGAGCTTCCAGCACAGCTCCTGGTCAAACACTGAGAGCCAACTTCATCCACAGCCCCAGCAGCTGCCCCCAGAGACAGTGTCCTCATGGTTCACATCACAGCACACAGCTTGTGAGCACAGCTAAATCTAATTCCCTTTTTGTCTCCAGGAATAAAAATCAGCAAAGCAAGGTCTCCTGGGTCAGGAAGCTCCAGAAGAAGACTCCAACATATTTTACATGTTTGAGCTAGTCCAAGACTCAGTAAAGCCACTGCTCTAGGTAGAGCTATGCTGATCCTAGAGCTGTTACTTAATGAATGTAAAATTACAGCAAGGAATCTGAATGAACAACAGGAAAAGAAAGTCCTAGGTTATGTTTTAATTTACTACTTCTCTTGGACACTGAGACAGCTTCATTTGTCATCAGAATGCCAGAAATTATGAGAATATGGGGAAAGAGCATCAGCAAGCACATGATGTATATTCATCAGCAAAGCACAGCATTCAGCTGCACTGCCTGTATCAAAGGATCCAAAGGTAAATTAGAAAGTGCATGTGAACTTTGTGGGATGCCAATATTTCCATTAGCTCTGCATCACTCATGCCTCCACTGAGGCACGAGCAGGCACAAAGTTTGGGACGGGTCTTGTTGGGCTGGGACAGCTGTGCCCGACGCTTTGCACAGAACCACAACTGAGGACACGAAGAGGCAAAACCAAACCAAGCCAAAAAGACGCCGGAGAACCCCAGAGGCTCTGTGGCAATACCAGGCCAGGGCATTCCTCCCGAGGCGAGGGCTCCCTCCTCCAGCAGCACTGTCCCCGCTCCCCGTTCCTCTCCGGCCCCGCTCGCAGCCGCTTCTCTCGCTGTTCGCTGTCCCCTCACATCGGTGCAGCACCGAGAGGCCCCGCAGAGCCGCGGGACGAGGGATCGCGCTCCTGGCGCTGCCCGGGGCCCCGGGAGGCTCTCGGGGCTCGGAGCCGCTGCCCCAGGCCCGGCCCGGGGCTGTGAGGGACGAGGCCGGCCCCGCCGCCCCCCGCGCAGCGCCCGGCTCACCTGAGGTGTCCCACATGTTGAGCTCCGTGCGCTGCTTGTCGATCTCGAAGCTGGCCGTGTAGTTCTCGAAGACGGTGGGCACGTAGCTCTGGGGGAGCGGAGGGGAGAGCAGAGGTGAGCTGAGGTGACGCGAGGCGCGGAGCCCGGCCCGCCCTCCTCCCGCCGCCCTCCCGCACCTCGGGGTAGCAGTCCTTGGCGAAGACGTGCAGCAGCGCCGTCTTGCCGCACTGCGTGTCCCCCACCACCACGATCTTGCAGCGCGCCAGGTGCCCCTCCATGGTGCGGGGCCGCCGCGCCCGCGCCGCCGCTTTACCGGGCCGGCCCCGGCCTGGCCGCGCCCCCGGCCCCGACGGCACCAACCAGGCGCGGAGCGGAGCCGGCGCTGGGCAGGGCCGCGCCGCCACGGCCTCGGCCCCGGGAGCCGCCCCCCGCCGGCCCCGCCGCCCCTCGGGGCGTCCCCTCAGCGCTGCTGCCGCTTGTCCCCGGCCCCGGGACGCGGCGGGTGCGGAGGGTGGAGGAGCCGGGGTGCCCGGCCGGGGCTCGGCCCGCACCCCCGGGGCGCCCCCCGGCCCCGCGCCGCGTCCCCTGCCCGGGAGATGCTCCTTCCCCCGGGGCCCCCGGCGCTGCCCAGGGAGCGGGAGCTGTTCCCTGAGGAATTCGGCAGAAACGGGGACAGCCGGCATTGCGGCCCGCCCGGTGCGTTCGAAGGATGCCGTATCCCCGATGTCCCCACATCAGCGGGGGCAGGAGCCCGGCCCTGCGGCAGCTGCAGGACCCCAGGCCCTCCTCGCAGCCCTCTGCAGAGAGAACAGCGATTTCTGCTCTCTTGAGCACAGGCAGCACATCTATAAATTACAGGCAGTGATTTTTAATTAGCAGGCTTCTCTGCTGATAATACTTTGCTGGTCGCACTGCAGAAAGATTCACCTGAATGGCAAACAGACAGGCTGCCTGTCACAAAATGCAGTAAAAATTGACACAAGGAAGACAAAGAAGGCCTGGAGAAGTGGAAATGAAAATGTTTTGGCAGCGAAACAAGAATATTAATGGACTGAGGGGGCAGATTGTTTATGCTGAAATCACAGTCATTTTTTTTGTATATAAATATTGGTGCTATGCATGGTGTTGGGACAAGTAAAGAGCAAAGATAGGGTGGAAGGCATGGGAGGGCTGCCATGCAGGTAAACGCAGTGGTTTCAGGTGCTTCTTGGCCTTCTGACACCCCTGCCAGCTGAGTTTCCTGGAACACACCAGCCTCAGCATTTTGCTGAGCTGGATGCCTCCACGTGGTCACAAACCATGCAGGTCCTGCGTCTCAGGATGCACCTCTAGGACAGGAGCCAACTGTAGCAGGGCTAAAGGTGTGTCTGTAGCACATTCAGCTGGCCAAATGGGAATTCAGGTTCCACCTCATCATCACGTACCAGAGAAGACCTGAAAGCTGAAGGGGTGAGGCAGTCCTGGAATCCTTGTAGCTCCTGTCCTCAATTGATCTGATTCCTGCATTTTGTGGGCCAGGAGCTGGCTCGGTCAGTTCTTTGTTCTGTAGCTTTGCTGTGGGTTTTGCTGCAGCATCCCTGGGCCTCACAGCCTTGTCTAAAGCAAAATGATGAGTGACTGTCTCATGCTTGTTTCCTCCAACCCTCCCTGGGGAAAGGAGCCTGTGAAGCACTGTGACAGGTTTTATAAGGCCTGTAGTGATTTTTTGCCTTCTTATATGTGCGCATGTCCCTCCATTTTTATGCAGAAGATTGGAAAGAAAAGTTAATTGTCTTGTGACTGCAGATAAAGGAGTGCAGGGTATTCATCATTGTCACCTGGAGCAAGGTTTTCCCCTGGCCAATGCCCTTCCTGACAGAATTTCACCATGTTTCTCAATAGGAATTGGGTTTTTGCTTCCAACCCTCTGATTGTTGAAACCCTGCTTCAGTGGAGACATGACGCTCTCTGCAGGGAGTACTCAGACCTCTGCAAACCCAACAGCCACATTTTCCTTCAGGAGAGAGAGAAACAACAAGCTGCCCCTCTTGCTCAGGGCTGCTGGGCACCATCATTGCTGAGCCTCACATCCCCTCCAGTGCAGAGCACCCCTTGGCAGGCAACACTTGCAGAATAGATTCAACAGCCCTTCATCATGGTGTGAATTTTCCAAGTAGGCTGCAGAGACATGCTGTGACTGTCACTGTGTGTGGAGAGGCGACAGATGGCTCTCACACGTTTGTTCCTGGAAGTGCTTCCCCAGTGGCTGGATCCTCCCTTGCTGATCCACCCTCTCGGGGTCTTAATTGCTATTATGAATTAAATTGATTGTGTTATATTTATACTATTTTCTGTACAAAGAAACTGGAAGACATCCTGCACTGGGATAACATACCACAAGAAGCCAGCTTTCACTGAGGGACCCACAACCTGAAACCTGGAGCCTGTGATATCTTGTTCTGGTCTGCAGAGCCCCAAAGTTTGGTCCTGTACTGCCAATCACAGGCTCTGGACTGAACTTCAAACACGGTGAGCAAGTGAATTAGGGAGTGAGCAGTGTCCTGTGGTCTCTCACATGGCCATGGTCCCTGCAAGCTACACCTGGTGAGGGATGCACTGGTGTCACCCTGGGATCACGGACAGAGCTCCTGCTCATCACACCATGCAGTGACAGTTTCCTGGATTCTTGTGATGATTGTTCACTTTTTACCCATCTTCTCTTTGACATTTGTCTCAGTGTGAAATGTCTCATTTCCCAGCCTGGGACAGAAAAAAGGGACGCACTTTAGTGTCTCACCAGATCTAGTATTAAATACTTAAATATCTTTTTAGACTTGTCAAATATGGGAAAGAGCTAGAAACCATCCAGGCCAACCTGTAGAGTATTGCTAACTATGAACACTTGGAGTTAAATCTTTCAGCCCAGAGTGGTGTCTTATTTGATGCTTTCCCCTAGAAGATAAAGAGGTAGAAAAGCAGTAGAGATACAGCAAAAGAATACAAATCAGCAGCAATTAGGAAGGTTAAAAAAAAGAAAGAGAAAAAAAATCCCAGCCAAATCCCCTTTCATGTGTCCAGCCTGTTTACATTCTGGGCTAGAATAGTGCTGATCTGACTCACTGCTGGCATTAATGAAGTTTGCACCTCTGGGTGAGCAATTTAATTTATCTCAGCAAGCCAAAGCTCATTATAACAGTCCATAAATGTTATCAGATGAAAGCAGCATCCTTCAGCAATCTCGGGGATTAAAGCAAGGAGGCATTCAACTGCCAAGGCTTCTGCTGGAAAGACTGCAGTCAGAACATGTGTGCTAGAGGCTGAGGAAGCACAATGCTGCTCAATTACTGCTGCGGATCTCTCTGTATCGAGACAGTGATCTGGAGCCTCGGAAGCACACCTGGAGGTGAGCAGCTCCCTTTTCTCCCCCTCTCCCTCCCCAAACATCTCTCCTCAGGGTTCATCAGGCCCAGCAGCAGCTGGAGAGAAATGAGGGGTCTGGGGGACTCCATAGGTTGGTCACAGCTGGTCACTCTCCTCCAGGGAACAGGAGGCTCCTTGGAGAGGCACTGCAGCATGAAGAATTAAGCAGAGACTTAGGGTGGGAGGAGGAAAACAGCTGATTCAGTCCTCTTGGATGTAGAAACCTCCTTGCCACACACATCCTGTCCTGGGCTGGATCCAGCTACTTGAACTGCAGCTCCCAGAGCTGTGCTGGCCTTGCCCTTGCCCTCGCCCTCGCTCTGGGTGAGGCAGTGCAGCACCCACACATGGTTCCCATCACTCCCTTTCTGCCAGGGCTGCCTGCGTGGCTGCAGCTCCAGCGCACGGCACCGGCTGATGGAGCAAGCCCAGCTGAGCGTTCCCTGGCAGAGGTGCTGAGTGGAAATGGCTCCTTCAGCAGTAGGAGTGATCTCCACTGCCTTCACATTTGAAATCATACGTTCAGTTTTGCAATTCATTTTCATGTGGAGAGTGGTGGAGGTGGGGTGGACAAGGGATGAACAGAAAGAAACCCTCAGATCTTCTGTTTCTTTTCCATTGAATTTAAAAAATGAATTGCATATCCCAAACACAAATTGGAGAAAAAGCAGTTTACTTTAAAACTTTAAAACTTTAAAAAGTTTTCCTTTCTGCAGGCCCAACCCAGTGAGGCAGCATCCTCTAGGCTGTGTATGCCTGTGCCTGTGAGGCTGCAGGCTGGTGGGAAGGCTGCTGCATCTGAGGGATGTGCTCCTCTGCAGGGCTGCTGCAGCCGTGCTGGGCTCAGGTGAGGGTCTTTTCTCTGCAGACCCACTGCTGTGCACTGATGTGTTTCAGTCCCACCCTCGCTGTTCTCTGCAGAACTGCTCGTGTTCCTGGGGTGAGCCAGGGAAACACTGAGCAGCTGGCGCTGCCGAAGAGCAGCAGTGCCAGAGCCTGCCAGGAGCCAGGGCCCTCAGACAGCAGCAGAGATGGTGATGGTGCAGAGAAACCCAGGCCTTGATCCAAGGCACAGCCACGCTGCCCAATCCTGCCTGCTGTACCCCAGAAAGCCTCAGCACACAGAGGCAAGCCTGTGCATTTTCAGTGAGGTGAGATAATGGGGTTCTCATGGATGCACAGCATGTGGATGTGCTAAGCCTGTAATTCTGGGACTATAATTGTCAGTAAATTATTGATGTTGTGGTGTAAAGTTGAAGCTAAGGAGACTTCTCATTTCACATGTTTTCTCCAAAGACTGCAGTGGAGAAAGTGCCTCCTTCCAGAGGAGGACACAGTGGGATGCAGTTCTGTGCACACCTGGAAACTGGCCCCATGCCAGCCATGCCATTCGCTCCTGCTGCACATCTGCAGCCTCTGCTGCTGAGTTTGTGCAGGGGAAGAGGCTGGAGAATTCCCACAGCCCATGCATTGTGGGAATGATGCTCTGTGCTCAGTCTCCTGCCAGTGTGAGGAGTGAGCTGCCGTCCACTGAGCTTCAGTTTGCACTTGACAACTGCCTCAATTTGTCTCTGTGATCAAAACAGCAGCACAGGGAACTGCAGCTGTGAGTGGCAGGTATGTCTGAGGGGTTGTGTCAGATCTCTTCCACCTGCTGCTCTACCTGTCAAATCTAAATGTAATTTACTGTGATACAGGCACAGTGTCACCCAGGAGGCACAGCATTCCTGGTACGTGTGATGCAGGTGGGACATCTTGTCTGTGTCTTCCTCTCTGTGCATCCTAACATGCTGCATGCATGGGTGAAATAAAGGCAGAACAGAGGCAGGAGGAATCTTTCTCTTGAGTTCCCACCAAATCCAAGTAGATGGATCAAGGTCAACACTTGCTGTAGAGCCAGGATACCAAACTGTATACCCTGAAAGCGTGGGTGTGGGTCCTGGCACCCCATGGGGGCTGACTGCAGCCCCACAGCTGCTTCCCAAGCTGAGCCCTTGCCCTGACTGCAGCTGGGGGCTCAGGGAGCAGGGGGCCTCGAGGAGCACGGGCAGCACCAGCAGAGCAGAAGAGTGGGCTGGTGGCACCAGGTCAGGGTCAGAGCTGGAATGGGGAACCCTGGGTCTGAGCACTTCACCTGTGCAGTGGAGCCACCCCATGTCTGGCAGCCAGTCCCTGGCCAGCAGTGGGATCTCAGGAAGCCCTGCCCTGCCAGGTAAAGCTTTTGTGGGCCTGAGCCTCTGGGCTACTGTGCTGAGAGAGCCCTGGGAACTGGCACAGGCAGCTGCCTGCTGACAAGAAAACTGCTGCCAGTTGTGGTTTTTTTTTAATCTTCTGCCTGGTCATTGTTAAGATGTCCTTGAGGGCAGGGGAGAGGGACTGCTAGAGCCCTTCATAGAAATAAAAGAATAAGAAACAAAGGGCCAGGCAGGGGAGCTGGCACTGCTCCTACTGTGGCACGTCCTCCTCAACCCCTTTCAGGGGATCAGGGGGGACTGCAGGAGGCTGGAAAAAGCAGGACAGCAGCTTACAGAGAGGTGCAGGGCTGCTGGAAAGCTGAGTGTCTGGCAGAGAGAGAATGAGAACAGTTACCTTGGTGGCCTGTGCCCACCTCTGGCTGTAAATCACAAGCCAGCACCATTCAGGAGGGCCCTTGGCTCTGTGCTTCTGGGCAGCAAAAGCTCACATTTGGAGAGCTTGATGGAAAATGGGTTAGAGCACCAATTCCACTGGGAAAAACAGTTTTCTCTAGGTAATGCTCCCTTGCTGTTCTGCACCAGTGTCCTGTGGGCAGCTGCCAGGATGTGCTGGGGATCCCAGGTCTGCAAGCTCAGAGTTTGCCAGCTGCAAATTCCCAACCCCTGCCAGCACCAGCACCTCCCTGGCTGCTCCCCAAAACAATTGGCTTCACACACCAATTCCAGAGCAGCAACAAGCCAGGACTGACCTTAACCCTGCTGCTTCCATGCAGTGAGAAAACTACCCCAGCAGGACACAAAGTGAAGTGGACAAGGATTTACAGGGGAAATGTTACAGACTGAGCTGATAAGGAAAAACTGACTCAGAAACACGAAAGAGACCAAGGCAGGAAGAGAGTCCTGCCCAACCACAGAGACCTGCCACTGTGCAGAAATGTCCCTGTCCTGTCCAGTCTGCTCCAGAGCTTCACACAGCTGCAGCAGACTTGCAGAAGAGGAATCTGACTTCCCAAATCCACTGCCTTCACTGACCATTCAGCCTCTGGGGATCATCCCCTGAACTCTGGGGTCAATGGAGGCTCCCTTTGGACTAGCATGTTTCATCCACCACTGTGAATATAAATCACTGAAAGAAGGAAGGCTAGGAAAGCTCCTAGGAAGAGCAGTAGAAGATAAAGGATTGCTTTGACTGCTTCTTTCTAATCTGGGGTGTGGGAAATGCTCACACATCAGGAAGGCACATCTGTATTTCTCAGAGCTCACCAATGGCAAACAAAGGGTAAAGCTGGACTGTGGTGCTGTCGTGCAACTGGACTTGAATCTCCTCCTTGTTCCCACTGCAGCCACCCCAACAGCCATAAATCTGCCACACAGCAGAACCACACGATGTGCAGCCTGCCCCAGGCTCTGTCCTCCTGCCTCCTTTCCTGTCTTTGTGCTTCTCTTCCTGAGCAGTCCCAGGCTCTGTCAGCCTCAGGGCAGCCCGGTGTGGCCCTGCAGGACACAATCACTCAGAGCTCCTGCAGCCCAGCTCAGCAGGCCACGCTGGGACTCCTGCAGCCCACAAAGACCCTGGAGATGCCAGGGTTTGCTGATCCATGGGCCAGCCAGAACGTCACGGTGCTGGGAATGCCCATCCCTGTGCAGGCACTGTGCTGGGTTTTGCTTGGCTTGGGAATGACACAGAGATTTCCCAGCACACTGATTATCCTCCAGATGGTTTGTGTTTTCTTTTTGGGCACGGATATTTTTCTGCTTCCGGGGCTCTCTGATTTGCTCGCTTGAGCAGTCACCCTGCAGTGGCTGCAGGTTGTTAGAGATGGGTTCACCAAGGCCAGACAACTGAGGTGTGGATTCTACTCTGCTCTGCACAAAATGGCACGGAATCGGCATTCCCGATGGTCAGTGTGGATTCTGGGAGCCGAACAGTGACCCGAGCACTGAGCTCATGGAGGAGGCTGATGTCTGCTGGCAGACAGAGAGGCTGGATCCAGCGATCTGTCTGCAAACACTGCCTAATTTATTTTCCTTTAGCTGCAGGACTAGAACTCTGCTCCTCCCTCCGACCTGTGTGTAGCCGTGCCTCTGTTGCCCGCAGCCATCGCAGGGCTGCAAGCAGAGCCACGGCCACTAAACTCCCCACAAGTGTCAGGAGTTCCGCGTTATCAAGTGTAGAAGTAATTCAGAGAAATGATGCTCCAGCAAAACTGCCATTTCAGCCATGTCCCCAGGGAGGACGCGAGCAGCGTGTTTATTCGAAAGGAATCATTTAGCGGGAAAAAAAATAAAATTAAAAAAAAAATAGGAAGGAATGAATAGACAAAAAAGAAGATGGTTCGTGGCGGCGGGGGCCGGGTAGGGCTGGGGGAGCGGGCGCGGGGGCTGACCGGGAGCACCGCCACGCCCGCCGCCGCCGATCCGCGCTGCCCCGCCCGAGCCGCTCCGCCCCCGGCCGCGCCCCGGCTCTTCCCCGCCCGCCGCCGCCGCCGCCGCGCCCGCAGCCGCTCTCTCCGCTCCGCACCGCCATGTCCGCCGAGCCGGCCCCGGCCTCCGCCGCCCCCGAGCCGGTCCCCGGCCCCGAGCCGCCGACGGGCGGCGGGGAGGCGGCCGAGCACCGGGCGCTGGTGCTGACGGGGTTCGGCGGCTACGACAAGGTGAAGGTGCAGGCGCGGCGCGGCGCTGACCCGCGGCCCGGAGAGGTCTCGGTGAGCGTCCGCGCCTGCGGCCTCAATTTCGCCGACCTGATGGCGCGGCAGGGCCTGTACGACCGCCTGCCGCCGCCGCCCGTCTGCCCCGGCATGGAGTGCGCCGGTACCGTCCGCGCCCTCGGCGACGGCGTCCGCGACCGACAGGTGAGGGCGGCCCGGCCCGCTGGCCCCGAACCGCCCCGCAGGTGCGGCCCCGGCCGACCCCGCCCCTGGCCGGGCCCGGTGCCCGCAGCCCCCGGCGCTCCCCCGGCGCTCCCGCCCGGCACCGGCGCTCCCCGTCGGGGCGGGCGGGCCGCTCGGCCCCGGCAGCGCTGAGTCCCCGCCGGGAGCCCGTCCGATGCCACCCGCGGAGGCTCCGGGCGGACAAAGGCCGTGGACAAAGGGGCAGGGCGGGCAGGGATCCCCCGGCCGGCCCTGCTGCTCCGGGGGGACGGGAGCGCTGCCACCCAACGGGCCGGGCTGAGGGGCCGCAGCCGTGGGGAGGAGCTGGGGACGGCCGTGTGCCTTAGATTCAGGAGCTTTTCCTAAGTTTGAACGTGCATTTTCCATGATTGATGCTACTAAACGTTTCCCAAAGGCTCCTGCCTCTTGGCAGGGTGATCCTTGCAAGGAGCAGCAGTAATATTTTTCGGTGTCTAGATTTCTGCTCCCAGCTTAAGCAAAGAGGGCAGGACATGGTCCTCATCCCTCTTGCCTTGGTGATCCAGCGTGGATCCAATGGTTGGTTTGGGCAACCACAGTTTAGGTTTGGGTACCACTACAAAGGCAGAGCCTGGAGTGCCTGTGGTCTCTCTGAGGTTCCTGGTGTGTGCCCAGGTCTGTGTGAGAGGTGCTTGCTCCAGTCTCCCGATGAGGAGGGAGCAGGCTGTGGTCTCCTGCCTGAGTCCAGGGGTGCTGCAGTCTCTGCAGACCTCTGCACAGAGAACTGTGTGTGTGCACTAGCTCTGACATGCCAAGGGCAAGGGTCTGATGGCTTCTGCTAGCCTTGGGGGTTTGTTTCAGACCAACTTGTCCTCTGATTTTAGGTTGGCGATAAGGTAATGGTCCTGGCTAGGTCAGGGCTCTGGCAAGAAGTTGTGAATGTGCCGGTCAATCAGACTTTCCCAATGCCTGAGGGGATGAGCTTCGAGGAAGCCGCTGCTCTTCTTGTTAACTACATCACTGCCTACATGATTCTGTTTGACTTTGGAAACCTGAGACCCAACCAGAGTGTCCTCATCCACATGGCTGCAGGTAAATTGTTCTTGCCAGATCTCTTGGCTTCACCATGCAGTTTCTGAATAAGTGACATGGGTGAGGAAATGATCAGAATGGGACTGGACTGACAAAATGTCACCTAGCAGAGACGCAGGCTTCATGCTGACCTGATTTCCTGGCAGCTGGGGTCAGTCTCTCCCAGTGTGTCCCAGGCAGAGCCTCTGTTCCCCAGGCTGCTGTGCTGTGTGGTTGGTACAGGCAGGGATAATTTACCTGCTCAGAGGATTTTCTGACTGCTGGGGCTGTTTGCTTCTAAATCTTTCTCACTGCTGATTTTCAGGTGGTGTGGGAACTGCTGCCATCCAGCTGTGCAAGACTGTAGAAAATGTCACCATTTTTGGCACAGCATCTGCCTCGAAGCACGATTCACTCAAGGAGAGTGGAGTTGCTCACCCCATTGACTACCGAACAACGGATTACGCAGAGGAGGTCCGGAAAATCTCTCCCAAAGGTATGATGTGGTGGAGGACTTCTGCAACTGTCCTGCATTTCTTTCAATTGCAAAGAAAATTCTATTTACTTCTAATTCCATCTCTAGGTGTTGACATTGTCCTGGACCCTCTGGGAGGATCTGATACGTCCAAAGCTTTTAACCTGTTGAAGCCGATGGGCAAACTCATCACTTATGGTGAGTGTGAGCAAAGTGCCCAAACACAGGGGCTGTGTGATGGTGGAATGGGATCCAGAGAGGAATGCTCCATGTCTGGGTTCATGGCTGTCAGGGACTCTTCCTCATTGCACTATGTGTTTGTGTTCTGTTATTTCATTAAGGTCTTCAGGATGCTTTGGCTTGGTGAAGCACTGAGGGGAGTGATATTTGTGTCTTGTCCTCAGAGCTGTGTTCACAGGCTCCAAGGCTCTTCCCTCCAATGGTGAAATCTCTTTTGGAGTAAAAGCTGGTGCCTGCAGGGGAAGCTGGAATGTCCTCAGGGAGAAATACTGGCATAGCTGCTTTGTCTAGGCTGAGTTAATGCACAGCCTTGCTTTTCTTTCAGAGGATGTGTGGGAGATGAGGTTTGAGGCTACTGAATACTTATCTCTCCATTCCCCAGCCCTGGAACACTGTGATTTTGTCCCATAGACAAAGCCCTCACACAACCCCCAGTGGGATTCCAGACACTTGCACCAGTGTGCTGCTTTGGTTGTCCCAGCCACTGCAGCGTGTCATTCCCCTGAAGATACAGGGCTGTAGGAGAAGGGGAGAGCTGTCCTGCCAGCCTGGCTGCATGTCACTTGTAACCCTTTCTTACCTCTGCCAGCACTGCAGTCTAGCTGCACTGCTGCTGCCTTAGGAGGGCCAGAGTTATTGTGCATTTTTGCCATATGAGTGCTGATAATCCAAATTCTGTGGATCTTGAGGCTGAGGCAGGTGCCTGTTTCCGTTGCAGCTCAACTGGACAGTTCTGCTGTTCTCAGTTCTGTCTCTCACTATGCTGAGTAGCTGTTCCCCTGTGCGTGGTCTGAGCTGTTCATGGGATGCCCATTGCCTTCTGTGTTGTGTTCCAACCTATCTGTGGCTTGTCTCCTTTTAAGGTGTAGCAAACCTGCTCACTGGGCAGAAGAAGAACCTCATGGCTATGGCTAAAACCTGGTGGAACCAGTTCAGCATCACTGCCTTGCAGCTCCTGCACCAGAACAAGGCTGTGTGTGGCTACCATCTTGGATATATGGATGAAGAAGTTGAGCTTCTCAGAAGCGTTGTAGCCAAGCTGGTTAACCTGTACAGTCAAGGCAAAATCAAGCCCAAAATAGACTCTGTGTGGCCCTTTGATCAGGTGAGTCTGAGCTGACCTACAGGCAAGCAGTGGTACAGAGTCAGCACCTTGTTGATGGTGCCTGAACTGTTGAAAATGTCAGATAACCATCTGTTCTTGGACATTCACCGCCTTATTACTTTTAAAATATTAAGTCTGAGTAAAGTGGCTGGGCTATTCTGCTCCAATGCACAGGGCTGGGCAGTGCCAGACAGTGTCCCTGTGGAGCAGGGCAGGGGCTCAGCTGTGCTCCATGGGCAGCAGCAGCCAGGAGGGGGCTGGGTTATCCATCAGACTGGAGTAAGCCCTGAGTATTCTGTACCCTGTAATTAAGCAGACAGATGGGGAGGTTGTTGCTGCCCTTCCAAGAGTGCAAAAGAGCCCAGGCAGTGAAGCAGAATGAGGACATTAGAAGGGGGCAGCAGGTTTTTCACCAGCTCTGCTCAGGGTTATTGCATTGATGTGTCCAGGCAGAGTCAGGCTCTTCCCTTGGGAATCCTGTGCTGGGGTAGGACTTGCTGTATGGGATCAAAGAATTTAGTGATGATCAGTCAGTGTTCATACATGAGAACTAGTCTGATACAAAGGCTTAAGGAAAGCTTTGATTCCAGGCCTGGCCCAGGTGCTTGAAAATGATGATAATAATAATACAGTTCTGTGCATATATTGTTTTGTGTAGCTGGTGGGGGCTTTGTTCTCCTGGGAGGTGGCTGGGTTCCTCCCTTTGGAGAGGAAGCTGTTGTGACACACACTGCACTTCCACATTTGTGTGAGCAGAGCATTGTGTGTTAAGGCTGTGTGAATTCTTGAGTGTAGTTTCCTATGGGCCTTCTGGGGTGGTTGCCCAGGTCTGTCCAAAACACACCTGTGCAGAGGCACCTGGATGCTTGGGACTTGCTTGAAGTGGAAATCTGCCTCCCAGTTGTGCCTCAGGAAGAGCAGAGAATGCACCCTGCAGTGGGTGGGGGTCTCACCAGACTCCTTTTGCTTCCAGGTGGCAGAGGCTATGAAGCAGATGCAAGAAAAGAAGAATGTTGGAAAAGTCATCCTGGTTCCTGAAGCACCCAAGGAAGAATCTAAGAAAGTAGAGAACTAAGGAGAAGAGATGTATGCAGAGTATGAATTCATGGTTTAACTCCCTGATCTCTTTGGGACCTGGAAATGGACAGATCAGTATCTTCCATCTTTCACCAGTACAAGAACATCATGGTTTATCATTCAGCTGAGGTTTGCATGCTCTTGTTGTGACTGACCCTTTGCCAGATATGCCTCCTGCTCTCTCTTTTGAAACCTGTCTGTTTCATACTGTTTTCTAACCACTTGTTTCTCCACTGAATTTCCAGACTAACCTTATTTTTCTCTGGCAGTGAGGCTGAAGCTTCCAAGCAGTTGGTGACTAACAACTGCACAGCCTGTCACTGTAGAGTCACGGCACAATGTACTGTAACAACTGCCAAGTATCTCTGCAGAAGCTGAGCCCTGCTGAAGCGTTTGCACTGTCAGCTTTGGGAAGCCTGTTCAGCAGAGGATTGGCCAAATGTAGGATGTTTCCTCCACAGCCAAAGGAAAACCACAGCTGGCCTAGTTTAATTCCAGCCACTTCTGTTCACAGTAACCCAGCTCTATTCCCTCTGCTTTTTGTAGGCCACTAACACAGCCAGATAGTAACAGCTCCTGATGGCTCTGCCTTGGCCATCCTGGCAATTTGGAGTCTATGGCATATCATACTTCATTTGCAGTCACTTCTTTGTGCATTCACTAAATACCCTGACAGGCTGGGCTGGGCTGTGTCTGACTACAGAAGAAAAGTTTCAACTAGGTAACCTGATCCTGTCCATTTTCTATTTCCAAATTGTATAGAGAGATCTGAGCAGTGTCCGATTCTTAGAGACCATAAGGACTCAACTGTGTCACAAACGACTGGAACAATTGATGTTGGCTCTGTGCTTTATTATGTTGGGCTCCAAGCTGGTATTGTTAGGGCTTCACCCTTGTCTTTGTGTTTCCAAGGGCTGCAGTGTTGAATTGGACTTCATTGAGATGGAAACAAAATAATCCCCTGTTATTGCTTTGTGCAGGGCCCTGTGTGCTGAGGAGGTGTTGCAGTTTGGGAAGTAACTTTCAAGAGCCAGTCCTGTGGGCTGGCTGCCCAGTAGCCTGGGCTGCCTCTCCCTGTGGCACACTGGTTAGTGAAGCTGTTGCCAGGGTAGCAGTTAGATGATAAACAGCCCAGCCTCTTGACCTGCACGTCCTGAGCAGTTTTCCTTTGTGTCCCAGCTCATTTGCTGCAGCAGGGCTTGAGTTTTCTTCCCCTGAATCTTTGTCTTGGGGCTCCAGCACTGAGGGTTTAGGAGCTACCTGGGATGCTCCTCCCGATACCAGAACTGTGCTTCTCTTCTGCTTTTCTTTCCTTGTGTGTATTTGGGAAGAGAGCTGTGTTAGAGACCTAAGCCCAGCTCTCTGAGCACCTTGAGTCCTGGGTGATGCTGTCCTTCCCACTGGACCCCACTTGCAGCCCTGGGCAACTCTGGTGCTTGTCATGGGATGTAGGTGTGGTGGGCTTTTGGGCTTCATTTTGGATTTGAAATGGTAAACCCAAGGGGACCAAGAAGAGCTGTCCATCATGGAAGAACTCATGCTCCAGAAGCAAAACCTTGAGACTAGAATCCTGCTTAAATAGCCCACAGGGAGGTCCCAAGGCCCAAGGAGGGCAGGTACCCGCTGGGCACAGGGCCAGACATGCAGTCCCACCACCAGGAGAGCCACACAGGGCTGGGATTCCTCTCTGGCTTCTCCCTCAGCCTGCTCCAGTGGGACTCCTGTTTGTCAGTGCAGCTTGTGGTTCAGGTGCTTAGGCTCAGCCCAGAGTTCTTTAGAAATGCATAGGCACAGCTTCCAGGGGTCCTGCCCTGGCTGACTTTAAATATTGCAACAACCCTGTTCCCCACAACCTCAGAGGAGTCTGGAGTCCTCTCACAGATCCTTGTCAGTTCATCTCTTCAACTTCATAAACACAGGCTGATGGAACTCTCAAGCACAACTTTTTACCTTTCTGAATCCAAAATCTTGCTGCTTCTTTCAACCTGCCCTGTTGTGCTAATTTAGATTGAATCCAACCATGTCTGATGCTGCTTTACCAGGTGTGAAAACAGAAGGACTGTCTAAATTGCTGAAATGGAAAGTCTGCACTTGTTCCTCTGAGAAACTGGACTTCACCTTGATGACAGGGCAGCGTGCTCAAAAGGCACACAACCCCACACATCTTCCAGCGCTGCAGGATTGTAAAAGGGAAAGTTGTTATGGTGTGTTTCATTTTAACATCCTCTCCCTGCTTTATTCTGAGCCAATCCCGTGCTCAGTGCCTTACGTGGATGGCCTTGGGTCAGGCAGGGCTCTCACAGCCCAGGAGCCTCACAGCTCCCCATCAGACCCCTCTGCCCTGCTGCCTCCTGTGTGCCACGGGAAGCAGCATCTCGGTGCCTTCTGCTACATGACTAGGAAGTCACTGGGGCCTTTTCCATTCTGGCCTTTCAAAGTATTGCCAAAACCCTGTTTTGACTCTTATTAGCTCTGTTTTGTGAACACTGGTGATGTCATTGGATTTTCTGTGAATTAGCTGTCCTCTCCCCAGGTGTTCCAGCCTTTCTGAGGCTGACCTGATGGTTCTGTACCCCCCAGTCCATAAGACCTGTTGTAAAGCCCTTGTTTCTCTCCCAGGGCAGCTGTTTGGCTCCAGAGCGAACCTTGAGTGAGGCTTTATCAGCTGCTCCAGCCTTGGCTCTTTGGAAACAATCCTGGCTCTCTTTGGGCTCTCATATCTTCTACCCAGAAATTCCTGAAGCCCTTATGGAGGCAGGAATGCCGAGCAGTTTCTGCCTGTTCGAGTTCTGCACTGGCTATTTTGTGTCTCTTGGTAGCAACAGTGTTTTCTACAGGAAGACCAAGATTAAATGTAACCTTGCAATCCTCCACCCCTGCTCGAAGCTCTGCTTTAGATGGGTGTGGTTGGTTGTGTTTTGGTTTTTTACTTTACTTTTCTATGGGCCAGTAAGTATAGAACCTATGTAAAACAACTTCAAGTGTCTTAATCAAGTTAACCAGCCAGTTTGTATACTAAGGACCAAAGCAAAAAAAAAAACCAAAACGAAACCCTAGGATAAAAATCATTCCATTCAATGTTGCTTGTTTAGGGCAGAGTTGTGCTACTGAAGAACTGGGAGATTCCTGTACTTAATCATGTGTGCCATTCCAGAAGTGCAATTTAATGTTTATTTTTCTGATTGTCTGGCTCAAAGGTTGTGCCATGAGGAGTCCAAGTGGAAGTGTAAGGAGTTGATGAGCAGAGGAGGCACTCACAGCCCTGCCTGCTGTGGTGGGCTCGGCACAAGGGCCTCTCCTGTCGCTGCTGCAGTGGCCTCCAGCCTGGTGCTGCTGGTCTTGGACAAAGTGCAACTCCTTTGCTATCACCCGGCAGTGGTTGCCACATTTTTGACTCTTTGGTTTCTCTGAAGCTCACTTGTGTTGCAAGCTGGCTGCAGGAGGGGGAGGGAGCAGAGGTAGCCTCTGCTTGCACAGAGGAGCGTGGCCCCTGCCAGGTGCTCTGGGAAGGAGTTCAGCTCTATGTTTTGTTCCAGACACCTGTATTAAACTAGAATTGATTGGCCAGGGAGAAGTAAGAAGCACTGTGTGTGTGAGGCCTCAGCTGGTGCAGGATCCTGGCCTGCTGACAGCTGCTCTCATAGGTGTTAAACCACTCTGGTTGCTTAGTCTCTGGTGTGCTGAGCCCTCGTGACGGCAAAGTGTTATTGGCAAGTAGTACATGAGCATGATGTGAAACGTGTTAGACTCTGAGTGAGCCTCTTACAGCATATGGTCTGGTCTGTACTGTCTGAATTGTGTTGATTTGCAGATTTGTGATATGAGTGATGCTCATCCTACAGACACATAGCAAATCTTTTGTTTAAAAAATATATTTCGCTTTGTGCGTGTAACCAAGTTGGACGGAAGACAACTGTGCCACTGCTGTTTACATGACTACAATGTGTACTGCTCCTCTGTCAAATGTTACCATATGCCTTATGTGTTTCAAATGTTAATTAAAGCATTACAAAACCTTGCAGTGTGCTGCTCAGCTTTCTGTTGTCATGGACCTTCTGCCCACAGCTCAGGGCAGGTTCAGTTGACAAAGTGTGACACTCCCAGCATGAGGAGATGCCTCTGCTCACAGGGACAACTGTTAATTGTTGGCTTGAGTGTTCTTCCTGACACTCTTTCTGGAGGGCAGCCATGGTGATTTTTCTTTGTGAAACCTTTAGCTGGGCTCTGCACTTGGTATTGGGGTGTCTCAGTAGCCAGGTGGGACTGAAGTTTGTGCCTGGGCTGAGGGTAAGACAAGGCATGAACAGCCACTACCAAACACGAGAATTAATCCTGTTTATTTGTCAGCATAGAGCCTGTCCCTGGGAGGCAGCTGCTGTGGGTGCTGAAAGCTGTTAATGTTCCCCTCAAGAGAGCACCGGGTCACCTGCTGGCCTCAGAGCAGGTGCAGGGGAGGGGCTGGAGCATGGGGCTGTCTGCTGGGGCCTGAGCTGGCAGCGTGAAGAGCTGACACTAAAGACAACTCATCTCCAGCCCCAGCTCTGGCAGCAGCTGAGCTGGAACCTGCCTGTAGCGGCAGGAGCTGGAAGAGACTTCCAGAAGCTGGGGCTGGACTGGGTGCAGACTCCTGCCCAGGTTGGTGTCTGCTACTGAAAGCCACATGGGGCTCAGCCTGCAGTCAGCTCTGTGACTGGTTGGCAGGACACACATCCGAGAGGAGCTGCAGTTTCTGGGAAGCCCTGATCCATGCTGAGGCCTGCATGGGGCAGGGGTGGCATGCTGCTCTTTGCTAATGTGCAGATTTCTGGCTACATCTGGGGAATGCAGGAGCTCCTTTGACAAACACATGCTTTTTCCTGAGCTGTCTCTGTTAAGCTGCAGTTTTCTCAGCTGGAAAAGAAGGCAAAGGGAAGGCACAGGCTGTGGGAGAATCACATAAGGCCCAGTTTATTCAGAATTATGCCAACCTCATGGAGGTACTGGGCATCCGGGTAGCCATTCCTGTGGGGCAGAGAGAGAAGCAAGGTAAGTCCTGCTGGTGTGCCAAAACCACAGTGGAAGCAGCAGCCCTTTATTTTTGTCCCAACCTTTCAGCAGGGGCTGAGTGGATGTCCTGCTGCCTGCAGGCACAGCTCATACCCAGCACTATCCTGGGAAAGGCTGTAAGTGAACAGGGCCCAGGTTTCTTGTCCAAGGGGAACTTACAGGTTTCCACACCACTTATGGCTGTGGGATGGGCAAGGGCTTTTGCTCCAGCTGGAGGGTGCCAGGGCTGGTCTGCCATGCCATAGCTGCCCTGCAAGCTGAAGCAAAGGGAGGCACCAACTCTGCCACTGTGGGAGGGTGGAAGAGCCAGGATTTGTTGAACTGGAGCCCACAGTTCTCCTCCTCCAATTGCTAAAAAAACCACAACCACACCCAGAAGCTTAGGATGAGCTGGGCCATACCTGGCTTTGCCTCCATCCCAGGAGGTTTTGTGGGGGATAAGGCCCCATGTTACTCTTTCCTCTCCATTGCAGGACTTGATCTGGAATGTCAGCCCACGATCAAATGCTTTCTTCAGCAGCTTTGCTGTCTTCAGCCCTTCCTTGTTATCAGGCAGAAAGGCACAAAAATTCCCCCCTTTGTAAGGGTGTCCTGGGCGAGGGTCCCCAACCTTAGAACAGGAATAAGACAATTTAAACAACACCTGGAATGCTGTGCCTCTGAGGGGATTTCTAAGGTTTGTCTAGCTTGAAAAATACACTGATGACCATGATCCCCATGGGCCAATAGTCACTGTCAACTAAAACCAGAGCTCACAAATGCACTTGAGAAGCAGCAAGCTGCTCCAAAACCTGGAGCTTCCAAAAGCTCCAAAGGCTTTTCGCCTTTCATAGGTTAATGAAACATAGGCTCTGCTGCTTTGCATGTGGGGCAGGGAGCTGTGGCTGCTCTTTTCCCCCCAGCCACCCTGACAGCCACCCCCTGTGTGGGCTGCAGTGGGATGGGGAAGCTCTGTGGTGCTACCTACCCCTTGCACACCATCAGGGATGCTGTAAGCAAGCTGAAGTGTTGGGTCCCGATAGTATCCAGGCAGGCTCTGAGACAGGGAGGAGATCTTCACTGTCCCCAAGATCTTGCTGCTTGGGACAGCTGGGGGGGATCTGCAGCAATCTGGCTGGGTATTGTCTACTGCAAAACATGTCCTGGACGAGGCGTGACCGCAGGGGCCCTGGCAGGTCACACCTGAGCCCTGGCAAGCATCACACTGGTCCAGAGGGATCATGCTGCTTTCCTGTCCAAGGCTGGGGTCTCTTCTCTGCTGTGATGGGAGGTCAGGCTCCTCCTGCTCATTTCTCCTGCCCCCTGGGAACTTGTCCCTTCCCTGATCCATGAGCTCTGCTGCAGGTGCCTGTTGGGCCACAGCTGGTAGTGGCTCAGCAGCTATGGCCCTGGATGGCCAGGTGGGCAGAGAGTGAGGAGCTCCATCAGCTGCAGGGACTGGACAGTGCTGCTGTCTCATTGCTTCATTGTGGCCTCCTCTGTTCTTGTCTCTTGCAAACTGGAATCTGTCTGGCAAGACTTGTTTTAGCCGGGTGGTGTCAGGCTCCCCCAAATGCAGTTTTATCTTCCACTGTTCCTGGGGCTCCCTCAGGCCGGGAGGATTTGGCTTATCCCCTCCACCAAGGCTCAGAAGGTTGATTCCTCCTCTCCTGAACCCAGGATCAATATGGCCCCTGGCCTCCTCCTGTCCCCAAGCCTGCTGAAACCTCCAAGAATTGGGGGACCTCTTTTCCTCAGCCTCTGGCACCCAGGGAGCCCTGAGCACATTTGTAGAGTCTGCTTGATTGCTGATGCTGAGCTGCTGTAGGGAATTCAGGCTGCCAGGATGGGCTGCATCCAGCACTGGGCTTCTGCTTGGCTGGATGACATTTGATATCCCCATACTGTCTGGTCCAGGAGAAATGGATGAAGACTTCATGGCACAGAGCCTCCTGGAACAAAACATGTGGAAGGCCTCAGTCAATCCTGGTAGCACCTCCTTGGGGCAGGCAAGGTGGAGCCCGTACTCATCTACGTTGAGTCCAACCTGGAAGGATTTTCCTCGCAAGAGGCTGCACAGTTCACTCAGGTCACTGTCATCAGGACCACTGACAGCGAGCTCTGAGTAGCTCACACTCTGACACACCAAGTCAGGGCACTTCTGCACAAGACGTTCCAACTTCCATTTAGCCTGTAACAGCCTTGTGCTGTCTGCTGCCTGCAGAGTCAGCACTGTACAGTCCCCAGCGTGGTGCTCTGAGATTTGCACCCCTCCAGCCCTGCACAGCTCATCAATAGTGGCATGGCAGACATCTTTCAGGTAAAACCACTGCAGAGAGTCCAGGCTCATTTCCTCACTGGCCCTGCTGCTGCTGTCTCTGCAGTTGTTGCTTTCCCTTGACCTTGGTAGGGAGAAGCTGTTGGACCGTCGCAGCAGAGACCTGCCTGCAGAGGGCTTGGAGCCTAAAGCAAAAGAGGTCCATGTCACATCACAGGTGCTGGACATGCCAACAAGGAAATGGGGCTCAACGGGACCTGAGCCTTTGGAGTCCTCAGGATGCTGAAAAGTGCTGTTTTCTTTGACTAAAAGGGGCAACGATGCTTTTTTTCCTGTGAGCCTGGTGCCTCCTTCTGCATGGCCCCTTTCTGTGGGGTTGTTCTGCTGAGGCTCTGCTGCTGACCCCAGAACTTTCTCTGTCACAGGGGTGGGAGGCCGATACTGCTGGGTCGGTGGCTTTGAGGCACTCAGACCAGGAGCATCTGTGTCTGATGAATGTTTCCCAGAAAGCTGCACCTCTCCCACCGACGGAGAGTCCTGATTCAGCAAGAGGCCGTGGCCAGCCTGAGACCCGTCAGCTTTCAAAGCGCTGAAGTTGGCAGCTAGCTTGAACTCACCTTTCAGCTCTGGCCTGCTTGGGCTAAGTCTTGTGGCTGAAGTGTCCACAGGCACTTTGGCCAGGTTTTGTGCAGCCTCTGTGGTGCCAGAGGGCTGGGAGCTGCTCAGCGTGTCACCCGTGTGTGCTGTACCTCTCCTGGTGATGGAATCCTGAAGGAACTGCTTGGCCTGGGACACATCAACAAGGTTTCCAACGAGATAAAGGTGCTTCACATCCTCATGGCAGAGCAACTGGGGATACAGCTTCTGCAGCTCACAAGTCAGAGCCCTGAGCGCCTCACTGTCCATTCCCAGCTCTTCCTTAGCAACCTTCTCCTTGCACAGGCTGACCTCCAGCTGCTGGTAGAGCTGCTGCAGGGCCACGTGGGCCTGTCTCAAGGCATCTGTGTCCCCAGACAGCCCTCCAGATGGCTGGAGGTACCACACAATAATGCCATCGCAAATGACATCCACCACATCCACGTGATGTTGGTGCAGCACACCCTGGTACTCAGCAGCACAGAACCTCTGCATGTACAAGTAAATGTCCAAGTCCATTGCTAGGTAAAAGTCCTCCAGCTTCCTCATAAGTTCCACAGCTTCCCCACCCACTGGGCTCTGAGGTGATGGGACTTTAGCTGCTATTTCGTGCTGCTGGTCTGAATTTGGCAGCTTTGCTGTCTCTTGTGCTGACTCAGTGGAGTCAGGCACTTGCTGGTAATCATGCATTCCCATCTTTTTGGCCCCACTGCTGGAAGCTGGCAGGGGGCTCTCATCAATGGCTTGGCTCCTGAGGTTCACACTGTCTAGCAGGTCTCTGCTGAAGGTCTGCAGCTCAGTGAATGATCCCTGGACTATGCAGTGCATATTCTGCGAGTCGAAGCTGAGCTGTACATTGCTGTAGTCTTTGTGCAAGCCCTTCAGGAGGGTTTTTCCCAGCTTGCCATAGTCAATTGTCATGCACACATGTATGAAGATCTGCAAGGAGATAGCAAGGGAGTGAGAGAGCAAGGACCAAACCTCCTGTGCCCTTTCAAAGGCACAGGAGAAGGCAAGTGCACCTGGCCCCTGCATTACTGTGACAGAAGAGACGACAGATTCTTCCACCTCTCTCTCCCAGCATCCCACTTTGAGGAGAAGATGGACCCTGACACAGACAGGACCAAAAGACCCAGATTATGCAACTCCTGCACTTGTCAAAAACTTTCTGCAAATAAAGAGTCAGAAGGGGAAATTGCACAGAGATAGGGCCACATTTCTACACACTGAGAGCTCCTTAAAAAGCCCAAACCCATGAAATCCACTATTGTTTCTGCATCTGAAATGCTCTCTTGCCCTTGCAGAGCTTCACCTCCAGATCTTCCAGCAGTTTTGGCACCACAGGCTTGCAAAAAGATCTGCAAGGTCAGGCTAATTCCCATGCCTTTGTTTTTGGGGCTCAGACATGAAAACATGAGACATGGCTACTGCCACAGTCTCTTGAGACTGGAGGAAGAGGCAAGAACTCTCCAGTGCTCCCTAGACAGCAGCATGTCTGTATCCTAAGCTTTCCTGAGAAAGAAAGAGGAACAATACACTGTATGTCCAGCTGATGACATGGCAAAGGCATTAACAGGATCCTCCCCCATGTGGCACCAGATGGACTGGTGAAAAGTGCCTGTTCTTTCCAGCCTGACTACCCTTCATTTGACAGACACAAATGCCAGATGACTGAGCACACAGCCTGCCTGCCTGTCCCTGTGCTATTAGCACAGAAAAAAAAATCTTCATTTGAATATGAATCAAAATGGATTTAAGTGTAATTAAAATGAGAGAGTGAAGTGTCCCTTTTTGAGCTGTCTGCCAGGCACAGAGTCTGTGTGGGAGCAGCTGGGGCTGCCATGTCCCCTCAGTACCTCATCGGGGCTCAGCTCTGCGGCGTGCAGTGTCACCTCCAGTGGGTACCGTGTCTTTCCGATTGCCAGCACGTGGTTTTTCACCTTCAGGATCCTCTGGGCCACTGGTGGGAAAAGCCACCCACATCAGCCCAGCCAAAGGACAGCAGTGGGGCCATGGGGGTGGACATGGGATGGTGGGGCTGGGGACAGCAGGACAGGTAGGACAGAGCAAGGACAGGCAAGACAGGGGAGGGTGGGCAAGGTGATGTCAGGGTTGGGGATGGTGGGACAGGGGAAAGCAAGACAGAGAGGCATGGGGATGGGGATGGTGGGACAGGGAAGAGGGGCAGGGGATGGTGGTACAGGGAAGAGTGGATGGGGATGATGGGACAGGGAAGAGGGGCTGGGGTGGCGGGACAGGGAAGAGGGGCTGGGATGGTGGGACAGGCCGGGCCCCCGAGGGTCCCATGGGCGATACCTTCTGGCGCCTCGAAGGTGATGAGGGCGCAGGGCGGGGAGCCGGGGAGCACCCGGATGTCGGCAATGTCCCCGCCGCCGTTGCGGGATCGTAGGAAGTGAATGGTCAGCTTGTCGGCCGCCCTGTCCGGAGGCAGCTCGGCGGGGAAGCCCTGCACCCGCACCGTGCGGCCCTCCATGCCCGCGGGGGCGGCTGCCCGGGCCCCGCCACACCGGGCCCTCTTCGCCAGGCCCCACCCCAGCCCTGCAGCCCCGGGCCCGCTCCGGCCTCCGCCCCGGCCCCGGCGCCGCGGGGAAATGAAAGCGAAAGCGGTGCCGCCCCGCCCTGGGCCCCGCGGGACGGCGCGGCCCGGCCCGGCCCCTCAGAGCGCGGCCGGGGAAGGGCCCGGCCTCCCCCCGGCACCGCCCGGCCCGGCCCCAACACAACAGACACGGTGGGTGCCCTCAACAGACGCTTTAATCTCCCCCGTGCCCGCCGGCCAACGGACGCACGGAGCTCCTGAGGCTCGGGCTGACCGGGCTGGCCAGGACTAGCCCGTGTCCTCCACGAACACGGCCATCCCTGTCCGCCCCGCCGGGACGTAGGCGAGGGCATCCACCTCCCCGCCGCCGCGGCTGGCCTTCTGGAAGTGGATCTCCAGGGCGTCCCTCATGGACTCCACACTCAGCACGTCGGGGATGCCCAAGAGCAGGACAGTCCTGGGGCAGCGGGACGGCTGGAGCTGGACAGAGCAGGGGATGAGCTGCAGAGCAGTGCAGGGAGAGGGGCTTCAGGAGCCCCCCGGCCCGTGCTGCCTCAGCCCGGGCTGGTGCGTGCTGCTTGCACAGGGTTCATGCCCTTACCTGCATGTTAGAGATGTCTCCACTCATGCATGGTGATATTTTGACTTTGTATGTCCTTTTCCCAATGGGCATCTGGATAAATCTTTTTTCAATCAGCTGCTCTGCCACTGCATATGGAGAGGAAAGTCCTGAGCTGCCCAGATCCCAGGTAAACTCCAGGGTTCTGTTCCTGGCATAGGCACCAAGGCTGACAGTGCCCAGCTCAATCACCCAGCACAGTTTTGGGGGAGGCAGGATAGCCTGGGGCTCACTCTATCTTCCCTGTTCCCCAAACACAGCTTCATCTGCTCTCAGGAGATTTCCTCCCTGAGAAGGCTGAGCTTTCCACCCTTGCCAGCCACCCAAGCTCAGCACACCCCACACACCTCCATCCTGTGCGAAGGTCAGCACCACCTGGTCAGAGTCCTCCAGGAAGTCCCTGCTCTCCACCTCACTGCCCCCATTCTTTGTCTTGCTGAAGAAGAGTTCTAGCTTGTCCAGCAGTCCATCCTTGGAGATGTCCAGGCTGGGCAAGTTAGACACAAGGATGCTCCTGCTGCTCTGAGTCAGCCTGATCTGTGGGTGGCAGTGGCCAGTCAGTGCCAGGGCAGGACTGGCCCCAGAGCTCAGGAGAGCAGCGCTGGCTGTGGCTGGCAGCTGTGCCCTGGTCGAGGCAGGCTCAGACTGGGGAAGCAGCATGGCCAGGGCAGCCCCATGGCACGAGGAGCTGGGGACCCACAGGCCCTACCTCCAGGGCAGATGGCAGCAGGAGATCCACTGGCACTGCCTTCACTTGCATTCTGCACTGGTCGAGCTCCTTCAGCTCCCCACAGCTCAGCTCCACCGTGTGCTCCCTCAGCTCGATGATCCTCTGGGCCACTGCAGGGAGAGCCCCCAACACAGGGGAGTGACTGCCCACTCCCAGCACTTTCCAGGGCAGGACACGGCACAGCAAAGGTGTCAGAGAGGGGGCACAGCACCACACAAAGCAGGGAGAGGGGCAGCACCAAACTCTGGCACAGAGAGAGGACACAGGGCAGGCCCCAAAATGATCGAGCACCTGGTCAGAGCAGTGCTCTTCTCACACTTACCCTTTGCCTCCTCAAACGTGATGAGAGCTGAGCCCCCCGGCAGAGGGTAGCGGATCAGCGGGGTGAGCATCAGCTTGTTCATGTCGTCCTTGTTTACTGTGAGCCCCTTAAAGACCATTTTCTTTTCGGGCAAGGCAGATAGCATCTAGGTTCAAGTACAGACAGCACCTGGAGGAGACTGAACCCTGCACAGGGCATATCCCTGCCAATCCACAGACTAGAAATAAACTCATGGCTCAAATGAACAGCTGGAGAACCTCAGCAGAGTCTCTCCTAGTCTCTGGCTGTGCCTGGAATCCCAAAGCCATGACCAGAGCTCCTGGCCCTGGCAGAGGAGCCGCCTGCTAGCAGGAGCTCTTCCTTTTTGTGATGACAAAAGGAGCACTTTTGTCATCACAAAGTGCCCAGCTGCATTCAGCTGCAGCTTCTCTAGCCAGGCTTGTGCCCTTGCCAGCAGACCCAAGTGCCCACACACGCTCTGTTACCCTCACAGGATCATTCCAGAGGACCCTCAATTCTTCCAGTTTATTTTTCAGAACCTGCTTCTCCTGCCTCAATCTGTTGTTCTCCTCCTTTATTGCAAAAATCTGGAAGGAAGGAAGGAAGGAGAGAGTGGGAATTAGGGAACACCAGGACACAAGGGGCTGCAGTACACTTCTGTTCTGAGCACAGCACTGCTTTGGGCACACAGCTCCACCCCATTCTCCTGCTCTTGACTGTCTGCAGCTCTCTTTGAGGACAGTCCTCCCCTTGCTGCTGCACTGCACTTCTCAGCACAGGCCTTATGTTTCCCATGAAACCTCTGCTGGATCCCAAACAAGTGACCGAGGGGCAGTGACCTGCCTGATGCCCTGCCACCCTTCCAAGCCTAAGACACATCCACTGAACACTGACCTGGTGGGCTCTTTCTTCATCTCCATTTAAAGACAGCTGTTGCTCAAAAATTTTATTAAGTTCTTTCTTCAGCTCTTGTTTCTTTTGCTCTGCAGCTTTTTTGGCTACTTGTAGCTTTGCATGGTCTTGCTCCAGAGCACTGTAAAACTCCTGTGAGAAGCACCATCAGACAGCTGTGATGATGACATTGTGTCACCCCCACCAGCCATCCAGCCCCGGCTGTGCCTTTGGGAGTGAGCCTGGACCCTAGAACAGCCTCTCCTCTACATGGGATTTACTCCTCCCTGCCGCCTCTGACTCGTAGTCCCAGAAAAGACTGGAGCTCCCTCCAGGCCAGGCCGGGATCCGGCCGCCCAACCCCTCTCTCGGCACAGCCGAACCCACCTTGAGCCGCTCGACCTCCCTCCGGAGCTGCTCGGGGCTCTCCGAGCCCTCGTCCTGCGGCCCCTCCGGGGGGAACAGCCGGATGAAAGATTCCTAAAGACAGGAGAGGTCTCAGCCGCGCTGCGCCGCCCCCCGCCCGCAACTCCTGAAGTAATTCTCCCCGTGGTTCAGCTCTTCCTCACCTCCTCCGAATCCATCCCCGCTCGGAGCGGAGCCCCGGTGAGCCGAGCCCTGCCTGCCCTGCCCGCCGGGTCCGCTCTCTGCTCGCCCCGCACTACCGGGACCCCGCTCTCGCCTTTCGCTTTCGTTTTCTTGGCCTCGCTCCGCCCCGGCCCCTCCGAGCGCAGCCCCGAGCGCGGCCCGGGGGCGGTGGAAGGTCGGGCCCGTCCAGCCCCGCCCGATTCCTCACCCCCATCCCCGGCCCGCTTAACTCGCCTTCCCTGAGCATCTGCCCTGCCAGGAATAGAACAGCTAATACAGAAATAAACTCTTCCTGCGCCTTTACAACCCGAGCCAGGCCCTGCTCCCCGGCTGCCCCATTGGGGAAGCTAAAATCCAACAGCCACAGGTCAGTCACCACATCAATCACTGTGCACCGACACCCAGAACCATCCGTTTGCCTTCCCTCTCTCACAAGGATCAACCCAGTTTTGGGAGCAAGAGATTTGCCCTGTGGCAGGAATATCAAGCACCCCGCAGCTGCAGAAGGGAAGTGCAGGCCTGGCCATGTGGATGCTGAATGAGAGATCAGGCAGGTAGCAGTGTCTGTGTGAAACTAAGTCACATAACCTTCTCACACTGGCCTGAGAAATTGTGAGGAGGAACTCAAGCAGCCCTTGGAGAAGGAAAACAACCTTTGGAGGTGGTGGTTGTCTCCTTGTTGTTTTACAGTCGAGGAGTGTTGTTTCTAACTGTCCAATGATGGTGATGTCAGCTTGATGACCAACGAAAGTTTTACTTTTTCAGACTTTTTTGGAACTGTCTATAAAAGAGGATCTGGAAGACTAAAACAAGCTCTCTTTGCAACTGAACTCGAGAGTCTGTGTTGTCACCATCCCATTTCTAATACAGTGAGATATGGCCACACCTGGAGCAGTCCAGAGGTGACACCTGCACCCGCAGCTCGGGCTGCACGAGGCTCCACAAATGCACTGATGCTCATCTGGACTGCAATGGCTATCCTGGCTCTTATACACACAGAGGAAATAAAACCACACCACAAAGGCCACTGCTTGTTTGTTAAATAACAAAAAATCCATAGTTTTTAATAAACATTTATTGATGCAACCCTGTTACACCTTTAGAATCGCAGCTTCTGGAAGAACCACTTATTCTTGCCGGTTTTGTACCTGAAAGAGAACACACAGGTTAGAGAAGGATGTATACTAGCAGCCAACAGCACCAAACCCATACCTGAGCTGTCCCAGACAGACAGAATGCAGCACTCAGCTCACCCAGAGGCAATTCACCTGATGTCTTTGGCCTGGGCTACAACTAAACCCACTTTAAATATTGAAATTCCAAGGGAAGCAAGTGCCAGGTCCCAGCTTTCTCATGAAGGACACCTGCACTGTGTAGTTTCCACCCCAACAGGCACAAACAAGACATGGCAATCCTGCTGGACACCTCGTGTGGCAGGGGGAGATGCCCATGGAGAACACCCCAGGGGCTGCCTGAGACACTCTGTATCTCACTGAGGTCACACAGCTCCTCCCTCTGAAGGAGCTTCTGAACAGAAAACTGTGAATATCAGCAACCCAAGCACTCCCACGCAAAGTGTCAGCACTGCCCTGGCCCACCCAGCCCAGTGATAAGAGAGGATGGACTGGCAGCATGTTCTCAGGTCATCCCTGGCTCCTGAAGGCCCTGCACGTGCTGGCACAGTGCTGCACACACACACAGGTGGAAAGAACACGCTCAACAAACATGCATGCAAAGAAGCTGGGACACAAGTGCCAACTCACAGCCACACCAAGTCCTCACCCTGGGGATGAGCACCACCACCACCGAGGAGACAAACCCCCAACTCACCTTTCCTCAAATTTCACCTTGGCTTCACGTCTTGCTTTGCGTTTCAGAGCAGGATCCCTGAACACATCCTTATTGACCACAGTTTTGTCCAGGGGAATGTCCACAGAATACCTGGGAGAGGGCACAATGGTTCAAAAGGGGCATGGTACCTGGCACAGGGCTGAAAACCAAACACTCATCCTAGTGTCCAGTAAAGGAGTTACAGCTTCTCAAGTCTCCTCAGTTCAGGAATCACCAAACCATTAAAGCAGTCTCAGTTCAGCCTGTACAAGGAACAGCCACACTTTTTCTGAGGGACACGCAGCTGTGTTTGAGCTGTTTCCCCCACCAGCTCTGTGGTGCCTGGGAGCTGCTCTGGGAGCTCTGAGGCACAGTAAGAAATGGCTCTGCCAGTTCCAGACCCCAACAGCTGTCTCAAACTGCTCAGCTGCTGACACCCCCTGAGCAAAGGGAAGATCAGCTACCCTATTCCAAAAGTCCATCAGTATTTCCACTCAGCCCCAGACCCCCAACTCCCTGTTTTTGCAGAGCCTGAGCCTCACATTCACTCAGCCACATCATTAACAGCCTTGGTAACTCCCGCTGTTCTCTACTGAACACAAGAAGCACGAAAGCAGCCAAGACTCCTCCGGCCGTGCCTGCAGCAGCACTCCCGGGGCCGCACTCACCGGGTGGGCATCAGGTGGTTGTAGTTGTAAACCTTCACGAAGGACTTGATCTTGGACCTTTTAGCGATCTTTTTCTTGCCCATGGCAGCCGTCACCTTACGCGGGTAGCGGTCGATGCCGGCCACCAAGGCGTGGCTGTACGGCCGGTCCGAGGTGCCATCGTCGATGTTCTGAAACCAACGGGCCGCGGGGGGATAGCACCGAGGAGCCGCTGCCGTGCGAGCCCCGCAGGACCCGCGCCCGTGCCGCCCCCCGGGCTCCGGCTCGCCCCGCGGAGCCGCCGGCTCAGCCCCACGCTCACCTTCACGATGACGGCCTTACGCCCCGAGTAGCGGCCGGCCAGCACCAGCACCACCTTCCCCGGCTTCATGAACTTCCCCATCTCTGCGGAGACAACAGCCGGCAGTCAGACCGCGCCCGCCATCCCCGCCCCAGCCGCCGCCGCCGCGGATGGCGGCGGATGCCGCGCCCGCCCGCACTCACCGAGGCTCCGCTGCGATGGCGCCCAGGCCGGAAGAGAAATGGATCGCGGCGGCCCCGCCTGTCGCTCAGCGAAATACGTCACTTCCGCCGCGACACCGGCAGCCGCTGCCGTGCGGCCGAGCCGGGTGTCCGCCCCCCCTCCCCGGGCACGGCGGTGCCGGGTGTCCGCTCCCCCCGGGCACGGCGGTGCCGGGTGTCCGCTTCCCTCCTTCCCCCTCCCCGGGCACGGCGGTGCCGGGTGTCCGCTTCCCTCCGCCCCCCTCCCCCCCCCTCCCCGGGCACGGCGGGCGGCGCGTCACAGCCCCGGTAACGGACAGAGCAGACGGGATGGCGGCAGGCTCAGCCCATAGGTACAACAGCGGTATTTAATACACCCCGCGGGACACCGCGCTGCGCTGATCCCAACACAAAAGCCTGAACAAGGAGCTGGATCCGTTGGACAAAGCGCCCCAAGGGACACAGACTGCGGAGCTGCTGGGGGAGACCCCGGGCACCTCTGGGTCGGCCCCCATCGTCTCCCCCCACCCGGGGGAGGTGAAGTCCCGTGTGACCAGGCAGCCCCCAAGGTGCCTCCACACCTGCCAGCTCTCTCCTCCATGAGGGATCGTGTGTGTGCACGGCAGAGCAGAGACTGAGAAACAACCACAAAGGAGCTCAGCTGCACGTCCCACGGGTGTTCCCCCACCAGCAGGCCCTGTGGCCAGGCCTCTGCCCCCCGAACAGTCATTGGCCACTGGGCAGGGCAGTTTGGCCAGAGAACAGCAGGGAGTGGGCAGGGTGAGGTGCTGCCCAACCTTCAGCCTCCAGCTGCTGTGCAGGGGCAGCATCGGACAACACACTGCCAGCACGACACCCTAAGATTTCCCTAAAAGCAGGTACCAAAGAGACAAACTTGGTCTTACAAAAGCCAGGCTTCTTGAGCCCAACAGCTGCCTACTAGTGGAAAACAAATGATCTACAATAAAAACACATCAAAAAGCATCTTTGATGTTTTTCAGCTGCCGAACAGCCAGGTCAACCGGGAGGTTGAACTTCAAGTTGCTCAGGCGGCTGAGGAGGGTGAGCGCACTCTCGAAGCCGGTGTTGGCCATGTAGCTCCAGGGCTGGTAGTGAGACTGAACCAAAGCTCCAGACTTGCAGATGAGGTTGAGCCACGAGACCAGGCGCTGCTCGTTGAGCGCCATGCACACCAGCGCCTTCAGCTCCGAGTCCGCGCTGCGCTTGAAGGGGCCGTGCTCGGTGAGCACGGTGTGGATGGCTGCCAGCAGGCTCTGCTTGGGGGTAGCCACCACTGCTCCTGTCACAGGCAAGGCAAAGGACTGGGAGAGCTTTCGAGCTGGCGATTCCACGAAGGCTTGTCCGTTCTTAGCATTGTAATACTTGACAAAGAGTTCCCAGGGGTGCATGGTCCGCGGCGAGGGCGTGAACGCGGGAATCAAGCATGCGATGGGGGCCAACACCAGGCTCATGCCTGGGGAAGAGGCGTAGAGCCCGTGAGCCATCAGGTCCCGCAGAGCGACCGTCAGCTCCCTGCGCACAGCCAGAGTCAGCTCGTCTCTGCCTCCCAGGGGAACGTCCTGCAGCTCAGAGGAGCAGATAACATGCTCTGTCTGCTGGTGTTTCAGGGCAAGCTGCCTCACCCGCTCCACCGACAGCTCCAGTTTCTCAATTAAGGGGGAGAAGTCCTGGTTGTCTCGGTCCTTCTGCCAGAGGGGGCGAGGGATCTGACCCGTGGCACAGCCAAACTGGCTGACAGCAAAGATCTGCAGCACGGCCAGCACGCGGCGCATGAGCTGCAGGCCCGTTTCTTGCATCCTTCTGGCATCTTCTGGGTTCACTGCCCAGGTGAGAAAAGAGAAAAACACACTCTCATTAGGAAGTCAACAACTCTTGTTCATACACACAAAGGGAGTGCAAATATCTGAAAATCCCTTCAGGTAGCATTCTGAGTAGGAGCAGATGCCTCGTGCTACATTACTGTATTTTCCAGCAGGTTCAAAGGATAAGTAGGAAGGTTTCAAAATCTAAAGAACACTGGATCCCCCCAGCTCATTGTACCTGCTCACAGAGCTCAGAGCTTGAAGAGGACAAATTACAGTGTGTTTTGCACCAAGTATCAGCAGTCTCTTCCTGACCTCCACTGAGGACTGAGCCCACCCTCCATGCCACATGCACACGCCTGTGACTACTCTGATGATCCCATGGACACAGAGTAAAGGAGAGGGTAAAGGAAAAGGACACAGGCCTGCAGCAGAGGGAGTGCAGAAGAAGAGAAACCAGCTGCCAGGGAAAAGCAGAGAATGAATCCAGGGAGAAGCTGGAGCTTTGTTGAGTGCTGAGCCCAGCAGTGCCCACCTCTGTTCCCAGAAGGCCGGGTGCTGGGTTTGTAGGAGCCTCCACAGTCACAGTGGCCATCTTCTGCCTTGCCAGAGCTTCCAACTTCATCTACAAAAAGGATTTCATACCATTATTTCACATTTGTGAATTTCAGCTACATCTCCCAAGTATTAAGGTAAACATTCCTCAGACCCCTCTAAGACTCCTTATCAATACTTTTCCTCGCCATCAATTTAGAGAGATTTGCACTTTCCTCTAAACCAGCAGCTGTTGCTGCATCTCCCAACATCTGTGACCTTCCTGACTATGTCAGAAAATTACAATGCAATTTAGTCTGCTCGTTCAAAAACTCATCACTGACCCTGAATGAAGTTGATGAACATTTCAAGGTCCCTTATCTGGGTCTTCAGTTGCTCCACCAGCTGCTCCTTCACCCTGGCTGGATTCACAATCTGTGCTATGGCAGCATCCACCCTCTGCCGCAGTTCCTCTGGAGTGAGCGTTGCAAAATCTTCACTCAAGTCCATGTCCAGCTTCTTTATCAACTCATTTATAATCATCTGCAAAACACAAGTGAGCAGTGAGATTTCACCATGTGGCACTGCTGCTCAGGAGCTTCAAGGACTCCTTTCCCAGAGGTTCCCTCAGAAACAGAACACCTGTGCTGCACAGAAATAATTGCAAGACACAGAAGAGGTTCACACATGTGGACAAACTCCTGATGCTCTACTATAGCTGCTGGTGAGAAATACAGGCTGATGAGTGCCTACAGTCTGCAAGACACTCACAAGGGCTAGGAAATACAGCAGGAGGATTTCTGAGCCTTACCCGTTGCCTTTCCATAACCACAGACTGTGGCAGAGAATCATAGCTGCCCTCTTGGTAAGCAAAGGTCTCTAGGTCATCCAGCTGTGTCTTGAGCTGCAGGATCAGCTCTCTGTGCTTCTCCTTCTGGACCTCAATTTGCTCCTGCTTCTCCTGCTCACCCTGAAAAAAAGTTATCAGTAAATAAAATTGAAGATTTCTTGTCATACCCAAGCCACAGAGAACAGGATTTTGACATGAGGAGTATCTCCTGCAGATCATGTACTTCACTAGTGAGCACTGCAAAAGAGCCCGAGAGAGAAATGTGTCTGAGCACCAAGTAGAGGTACCAACTACATCACCTCATCTGATAAGGGATGGGAAGCACCTCTCCAGACTGCTTGGTGAGAAGAACCCTCATCCCATCCCACAAGGCCAGGATCCAGGAAGAAAGTGGCCAAAATAACATGTACATATCACAGATCCTGTGAGTCACCTGTGCTGTGCCAGGGCGTGGAGCGGTGACACACCACTCAGGGCTGTAGAGCACATCGCTGCGAGCTGGCTCCGAGTCACCAGGGGCCTGTGCAGGGCTGAGCTCCGTGCAGACCCGAGCACCGCGCCGCCGAGCCCCTCCCGGCAGCGGGATCGCTGAGCTCCCGATGGGTTTCAGCGGGGTCAGGCCCATTTACCGACCCCGGGGCAGGCGGCGCGGACCGGGGAGCCACAGGACGCCGGTACCCGGTGCTCCCTACGCTCAGCCCCGCCGCGGGCACTCACCGGAGCGCCGCCGAGACCGTGGGGAAGCGGAGCGGGGCAGCCGCGGAAGGCGAAGTCCTCGAGGTCGCGGAGCAGGCGCTGCTGCTCGGCCGGGCCGGCCCGGGCCACCTGCCGCAGCCGGAACTGCACCTGAGCGAAGTGTGAGGCGAGCGCCAGCAGCGCCCCGTGCAGCCGGCGCCGCTCGGCCCGCAGCCGCGGCACCGACTCCGGCGACTCTCCCCCCGCGGCCGTCTCTTCTTCTTCCTCTTCCTCATCCTCCTCCGCCGACACGGCGCCCACCGGCGCCCAGCGCTCGCCGGGGCCCAGCGAGCCGCCCTCTCCCTCCATAGCCACCGCTACCGCCGCCGCGCCGCC
>NC_031796.1:1896713-1919155 GCF_001522545.3 Parus major | reverse complement strand
CCCCGGCCCGAAATAGCGCGGGGCGGGGTCGGCACCGCCATGGCGAGGTGAGCACGGCCGGACGGGACAGGCAGCGCCCGTAACCCACGCACGGCGCTCGGTGCCCGGCCGAGGCACCACCCGACAGGACCCTCGGACATGGAGCAGCGGGGAGCGGCGCCGGGCCAGGCAGAGGGGAGCGGACACGGGCCGGCCGGGCCCCGCCGACTGCCCGGCCGGGGGCGTGTGAGGGGAGCGTCACGGAGCCGGTGTCCACCGCCACAGCCCGGTCGGCACCCGCCCGGCTCCCACTGCCAGCCCCGTGTCCGAACGGGCAACGCGTGCCCGTGGCTCGCCCCCGCCCCCCGTGCCGGCCCTGCCGAGCGCCGCTGGGCACCGGTGACACCCGCTGGTGACACCCGCTGCTCTGCTCCTCCCCAAGGCAGCCTGCGAAGACACTGTGGTACGACCGGCCGCGGTACGTGTACCTGGAGTTCTGTGTCGAGGACAGCACGGATGTGAAGGTTGACGTCGAGGATCACCGGCTGGTGTTCAGGTGAGCTGCCACTGCCCTGCCGACCTGCTCCGGGGGTGCGCCAGAGGACCGGGAGGACTCTGAGACGACAGCACGTGTGGCCTCGGCTCACTCCTAAGCATGGTTGTTAAAATGTTTTGGCAGTTGCAAAAATGCAGATGGTGTGGAGTTCTACAATGAGATCAATCTGTACGCCAGGGTCAACTCCAAGGTGAGGTTTTCTGCCAACAAACTTCTCTGACAGCTTCTGTCAGGCTCAGAGTCAGAGGTGATCTGTGCAGTCTTGAGCAGCACTATTTAACATGGAACCTGCCCATCCTGAGAGCTTCAGTGGGCTGAGCCGGAGAGCCCCAGCCCTGGGGCTGATACTCACGGTGCTGCCTTGAGCCAGAAACAACCTGTCTGGTTCTGTGACCCCTCAGCCTGCGCAGGGCTGAGCTTTAACCCTGTGCAGAGGGGAGCCTGGCAGACACTGAGGCACCCCTGATCTCTTGGCAGGACTCACGGGAGAAGCGCTCTGACCGCTCCATCACCTGCTTTATGAGGAAGTGGAAGGAGAAAGTGGCCTGGCCGCGCATCACCAAGGAGAACATCAAAGTGTGTGTGGTGCCTGGTGCCTCAGTGTGTGTGCTATCCCCACTCAGCATCTCGTGGCTCCTAGGAACCAACCTGCCCCCAGAACACACACAGGGGACCCCAAGACAGGAGCTCCCAAAAAGCCCATCCTGATAATCACCACTAGTTCACAGACTTCTGCCCTCCAGGAAGGATGTGGCATACCTTTTCCTTGACACACTAAGGAGCAGGATCGGTGACCAGGGACTCCTGCTTCCTGCCCCTCTCCAGTCTGAGCAGGCTCCTTGCCTGCACAGGAGCTGTCTCTGGGCTGCAGGTCCCTGCAGTGCTGCCGCCCGCTCTCAGGGGATGCTCTTTGTGCCCACAGCCAGCCTGGCTCTCCGTTGACTTCGACAACTGGCGAGACTGGGAAGGGGACGAGGAGGTGGAGAGGGCCATGGTGGAACAGTACGCAGAGGTGAGCTGGGCCACGAGCCTCAGGATCCTGGGGCACATCGTATGGGTGTGTGGGATGGGGGTACGCCAGGCATTTGGGAATCCAGCCGTTTGTTTCTCACCCAGATGCTGGAGAAGGTGACAGAAAAAGCCCCCCCACCAGCCATGGATGACCTGGATGTAAGTACCACCGGCCAGCTGCTTCCTGATGCCCTGCCGAGCACAATCCAGCCTCAGCCTTCCGCCGCCTCCGGAGCACCGGCAGCACCTCCCGCTGCACCCCTCGGGCAGCCTGTCCTGGAGCCGGCGTGGAAACGCTCCCCGGGGCAACTGGCTGGTTCCACCCGCTGCGAGCGGGGCTGGCCCGGTCTCGGCCCAGTCCCTGGCACCTCGCTCCTCCCTCCCGCAGGATGACTGAGGCCCAGGCAGCCGGTGCACGGGCGGCGGGCACCGAGGAGCAGCGCGGGCAGGATCCTCCGAGGGAGCGGGGCCGCCTCAGCTCGTGCGTCACCGCGGGCAGCGCTGCCGACCCTGCGCGGCGGGCGCGGTCCGGTCTCCCGTAGCCGGTTACCCTGGCGGGGCACGGGGCAATAAACGTGAACTGCCGCAGCCGTGTGCCGTGCGCTCGGGCCGCCGCCGCACCGGGCCCCGGGAGCCGCTCAGCGCCCCCGGCCGCGGGAGCGCGCGGCGCCGGCGGGAGCGCGCCCGCGCCTCACCGTGCAGGCCCCGCCCCCTCGCGGTACGGCGGCCGCCACCGCCGGTCCCTGTCCCTCCGGGGCCGCCCTCGCCGCCAGTCCCGGCTCGCTTGTACCGAACGGTCGTGATGGTGTTCCGGTGCCAGCGGGACAGCTGGGCCCGGCAGGTAGCGTCGGGCCGGGGCCGGGGCGCGGGGCAGGCCCGGGCGGGCCCTCACGGTCTCTGTCTCAGTTCACCACCAGGGTGGTGTCGTGCCGGGCGGCGGAACTGCGGCCCGAGGGCGGCGGGGAGCCGGTGCGCGGGTTCCAGGTGGTGCTGGAGGACACCATCCTCTTCCCCGAGGGCGGCGGGCAGGTACGGGCCGGGCTGGGCCGGGCGGGGGCCGGGCCGGGGCCGATGCAGGCGCTGCAGGCGCTGATGTCCCGTGTCCGCAGCCGGATGACCGCGGCCTCATCGGGGACGTGCCGGTGCTCCGCGTGACCCGGCGGGGCTCCGAGGCCGTGCATTTCGTGCCGGCCGCGCTGGAACCGGGCGCTGAAGTGCTGCTGTCGCTGGACTGGGAGCGCCGCTTTGACCACATGCAGCAGCATTCAGGTCCGTGCCGGTAGCGGGGGGCGCCGATGGGGCGGGGGGCGGTCAGCGCCCGGCCCGTCCCCTCCCTGGTCAGGGTAGGGAGAAACCCGACAGCTCTGTGAGCACAGTCTGTTCCCGGGAGTACCGAGAGCAGCAGGTGCCCCTCTGCGACCTCTCCTTGGCGTGTAAACAAACGCAACGAAAACAGGTTTGGAAGGGAAATTGAACCTGCTTTGCAGCCCCCAGTGAGTGCTGCAGTGCTGCCAGGAGCCGAGGCTCGAGAGGCCAGAGCTGTGTCCTTGCTGCTGCTGAGCACTGGCAGGAGCCCCTCAGCACCCAGCACTCGCCTGTCCTGGAGAGTGTCAACAGGAATGACACAGCCTGACTGAAAATACCAGTGCCACTCAGAGCTAGTGCTTGCACATCTCTTCCAGGACAGCATCTCATCAGTGCCATTGCAGAACAGATGTTTGGATTCAAGACAACTTCATGGTGAGCAGGATAAAGGTTCCTTTTGACCCCAGTGTTCTCTTCTTTGGCACGTGCCACCATGCTGCCCCACACAGAGCCTGAACACTGAAACGCCAAAAGCAATTTGGACATTTCACTTGAGCTCAGATGTTGTGGGAGAGCTGACTAACCTGGAGAGAACCTGTACAAAGTGTTGGCTCTGTCTTGTCCTCCTTAAGTGTTTGGTTTCCATCTGGTGCTCTGAACACAACACTAAGAGGAGGGAAGTCTGTTTTGTTTCAGTCACCACATTCCCAGCAGTGGAATTCTGGTTCTGCACCAAGGGACCCCCAGCTGGTCTCAGCTACAGCAGCTGATGTTCTTCCTTGGTGCAGGGAGCTGGGCCGTCAGCGAAGTGTCATTGAGCTGGACACCCCCTCAGTGACAGCTGAGCAGGTCGAGGCCCTGGAGAGGAGCCTGAACGAGAAAATCCGGGACAGGGTTCCTGTAACAGTGAGGGAACTGGCTGCAGATGACCCTGAAGTTGAAACAGTGAGTGGTGGGAGAGAACTGATGGGATTTGTGGGACCAGAATAACTGAGCACAGATGTCACCTTCTTTGTCACTCTTCTCCTCTGCCAGGTGAGGAGCCGGGGGCTGCCTGATGACCACGTAGGGCCAGTGCGTGTGGTGGACATCAAAGGCATCGACTCCAACCTGTGCTGTGGGACTCATGTCAGCAACCTGAGTGACCTCCAGGTGGGTGGCTGCAGCTGGGCTGCCTCTGGGAGCCACACTCCACATGGAGTACAGCCAGAGTCTGTGGGATCCACAGGCTGCTCAAGACTGTGCTGATGAGGAAGGTGGCAGCAGCCTCAGGCTGAGGGAGGGTCACACACAGGCTGGGAACCTCAGGTGCTTTTGTTTCCTTGCTGCAAAACTCAGCCCTGTGTGCAGCAGTGACGTTTTTGCACTGCCAGGGGTGTTGGCCTTGTTCCCTCTGCTTAAAGCTCTCATATTTTTGAGTGTTCATTGTGGATGAGAAATTTTCTGTGCAGGGAAATGGTGATAGAATCCTAGACCTGCCTTTAAGTATTTGTAGTTTCTCAGTTATTGGTTGGAGTCTATTTCCCAGCAGAGACATCCAGATGCCCTATATAGAGTGCATCTCATTGCTAGAAAATTGCATAAATTCCACTGTACCACTATCCTTTTTTTCTTGTATGTTGACCTTATGGCTGATTTTAATCAATTTATTTTCACTAGCAGACAGTCAGAATTCTCCACAAGGCATAATCTGGTAGGAAATGATCACCTGTGTGAATTACCAAAATGCTGTTGTGACCAGGTTGATTTTCTTTTTAAGGTTATTAAACTCCTTGGCGTGGAAAAAGGGAAAAAGAACAAAACCAACTTGGTTTTCTTGGCGGGAAACAGAGTGCTGAAGTCAATCGAACAAAGCCACAGTACTGAGAAGGCTCTAACCTCCCTGCTCAAGTAATTCCCTTTCCACTTCTGTTAATCTTCACTCTTCCTCCTGAGAGATACCACATAAGCCTCAGGGTACATATTGTGGGGCTGTGTATGATGCCTGTTTTGCTCCTTCAGGAAATCCTTCCTTTGTCCTTCAGAACAGTGATCCAAAATCTCCCATTTCTTTCAGAAATGGGCCAGGTGAGCACGTAGAAGCTGTGAAGAGACTGCAGAGCTCTGTGAAACTGCTCCAGAAGGTACAAGAATGGCTGGGAAAAGTGGGTTGTCACTATTTCCTGTAGACCTTTAGCTGTGGTAACTGGGAGTCAAATCATTGGCTTCCATTTTTGTGGATATTATGGAAGTTGCTCAAACCTCTGGGAACACAGCTGTGTTCACACTGACTGCTCCAGCTGCAGTACAGTTCAGTTGCTTTTCTTTCAGAATAACCTGAACCTGCTTAGAGACATTGCTGTTTTGATAGCCCGGGACTTCAAGAGCAAACCTGCTCCAAAGCAGCTGTTTGTATTGCACAGGTATGGGGGAGCTCAGGGAGGAGGGGGCAACAATATCCCACACATTTTGTGACAGTTGGATCTCTCACATCTGTGCAGTTTGTTTTCTCAAGGAAGAATGTAAACAAATAAATAGAATATTAAACTGCCTTGGCCTACTGCAAAGTTGTGTGATTAAAGGAATTTGTTCATAATTCAGTCACTCAATTCTTCTGGTTTTGAGAAATTAATCCATCTAATGTGTCCATCTAATTCCCTCTGCACTTGATATTTTCAAATAAAACCAGGGAGCTCTGTTTCTTAAAGATAACATAATTCTTAACATGTCCACAGGAGTGTCCAGTGAGAATTTACATAGATAGACAAATAAGAGCAAGAAGCCAAAATCCCTGATCAGGCACTTGGTTTCTGATTGAGATTTTGTACTCTGGAGGGGGGGTTTTGCTTCTTTCTGAAGTGTTTTTTTATCCATCCATACAGGAAAGAGGGTGATTCTGAATTTATGAACATCATTGCTAATGAGATTGGGACAGAGGTGAGTCACTGATGAAGACTAAACTGACACCACTGGTTTTTCACCCATTATACACAGACAGGGACTGGCCAGGCTGCTGTTCCTCACACAGTCATGATCTGGAGCTCTGGTTCCTTTGACAGGTACCTGAGGTGACCTGTCCCCAGCAGCTGCAGTCTGTAGGGCAGTCCCCAGCAGTGAGAATTCAGAGCACTGAGGAAGAGCCTTAGCCCCCAAGAGTTGTACAGAGTAGAAACAGGTTAGGATAGGCAGGAGTAGAATAGAAAGAACAGAAGGTTTCAGTCACAATCACCTAATTCAACTGCCAACTGTATCCTTTTAACTTGGGATACTCCAGTATTGTTCTGTCCCAACAGCACATGACCGAGCACAAAAAGTTCAATGCCACTTCCCTTTTACTTTTCTCAAGTTGTCTCAGTAGTGCACATAGACTTCCAAATTGTCAGTTTGCTGTTTGTGTCCTGTGGCCAATGTCTGTCCTCTTCTTGGATGAGGATGGCACTGATTTATCTGGAACAAGGCCCATCTCTGTCCACAGGAAACCCTGCTATTCCTGACTGTGGGAGATGAAAAAGAAGCAGGACTCTTCCTTCTAGCTGGACCTGTTGAAGCAGTTGAAAATTTAGGTCCCAGGTAACGTGTTTTGTGATTTAACTTGAGTTAGAATTCTGATGTTGCAGACTGAGCAGCCAGGCACAGATCTGTGTGTGCTGTCTGGAGCAGGTTGGGCTCCAGCCTGTGGTGTTGTTGCTGCAGGGTGGCAGAACTGCTGGGTGGGAAAGGAGCTGGGAAGCGTGGCCGCTTCCAGGGCAAGGCAGCCAAGATGAGCCGGCGAGGAGAAGTGCAAGCTCTGCTCCAGGAATTCATTAGCAATCAAAACCCTGGAGCATAAGAAACAATTCTCAAAGTAGGTTTGTCTTCCCTTTGTTTGCATAGGCCCCATGAGCTTCTCTACCAGAGAATAAAGACCTGAACCCAACAGCTGGTGTGCACATGCTCTGCGTGGGCGGGTTTGGTGCTCACAGAATTGGGGAGGGGATCTGCCATCAATGCTTTGCTGCAAGGGCTCATTACTCAGGACAGGGATTAAAGTAGCCCTTAGTTAACCACTTTGTAGGGTTCCTAAACCCAGAAAGGGCTTCTTGCTGGCAGTACTTTGGGGCATTTGGCTTTGTGCCAGTTGCTGAGGAGGAGTTGCTTGGCACGAATGCTCAAGGAAGAGGCAGCTGGTCCTCCCAGACACCTTGGGCTGGGTAAGGGCAGGGAGTAGCTGGAGAGGAGAGCAGCTGCCCCACAGGCAGGAGATCATTCCCCACCATGTACCAACTGCTTTCTCCTGATGGGGTGCACTTGTTATTGGTCATTTTTTGACCACCAGTAGTTTCTCAGGATGATGAAACTGTAAACTCCCTTGGGATCAGGCAGCTCTGTCCCTGGTGTTCCCTCCGCTCACCTTCCTTGCCCAGGCAGGCCCTGGAGCTGCTGCAGTCTCCTCTGGAAGATGTGGAGTCACAACAGGGCACAACAGGTAATTTGAGAATTTACCCTTCCCCTTGCTAGAAATGGAATGACAGGTTTATTCCAAATGTTGGTAATACACAGAGAAACAGAATAAAAGAAACCTCCATCCTAGGGGAAGTTAATCTGCCGTGGGCAAGGAGATGGGAGCAGCCCCAGCAGACGGGGTTCCCAGCCCTGGTTGTGCTGCATGGCCACAGCCTTGGCTGAGCTCTTGGGATGGTGTCAGAACACAGGAACCACCACTGGGGCCTGGAACTGGGTGTGGGGTCAGAGCTGCAGGGGCTGGTGCTTTGGGAGAAATCCTACACATGCACACAGTCTGGCAGGAAGAAAGTACCTGCACCTCCCTATCTATTTTGGACTGTCTCAGACTGAGGATGTTTGCTGAGAAAGTAAACAGGGCTGTACTGCCTGCACAGCTCAGAGGATGCAGGTTGAGCCCACAGGATTTCCTGTTGCAGTGAGCACTGGGCTGGGGTACTGAGGAGGGAGGGGCATGACCCCAACCCCACACCACAGCCAAATGCCAGTTCTGTCCTCAACACCCTGGGGGCTCAGCACAGCCCCAGCTGAGCCAGTTGGTCTCAAAGCTGAGCTTGTTTCTGTGAGCAGTGAGGTGACACAAGTTTGTTCCTGGCACAAAGTGCACCCAGAAGCCTTGGATAAACAGCACAAAAAGCAGCTCGTTGGCCTCACTGTGCTGTCAGTGTTCAACTGCACCTCAGGGCAAAAGGCAGAGACCCAGGGCACTAGGCACTATCCTTCCCAGTGGCTTGAGGATGTTCTGCAGGTGTTGAGGATCTTCAGCACCCAGGAGAAATGTCCTTTACCATCTGCAGGCCATGCCACATCCAGGAGCTGATCCCCCACCCCATGGCACTGGCCAGCAGGACACTCAAACTCACCAGCCTAAACAATGTTCAGCTTTAATAAAATCCCTCCTGTGCACAACCCCACCCCATGTCCTGTGTGCACAGGTGTGTGTTACACATGTACACACATGGGTGTGTGCACCCTGCACTGCCTCGCACACAGGTGAGCACCAAACGTCCCAGGCCTGGGGGGTCTCTCCATGTCACAGTGTCTGCCCATTCCTGTCACAGAGCTGCTCTTCAGCCGAGGAGAGAACCCTGCTCGCAGTGGTGCTGTCCCCAGCCCTGCAGCATGGAGGTGGCCTGTCCCCACGAGCTGCAAGGGAGTGCAGGACCTCCCGCTGCTGCTGCTGGGTCCTGGGCAGGTGACCCCCAGCTGTGGGTGCCAGAGGGACGGCAGGGGAGTCCTGGGCACGCAGGGCTCTCTGTGCCACCAGCCATGAGAGCAGCGTGGCTGCCACTGTGTGTCCGTGTTGTGGGAGCCACCCGGCAGCAGCACCAGCCCAGCCTCCGTGGTCTCCTCCCAGGGCAGAACCAGCCCGTGCAGATTCAGCGGGAAGCAGAGAGCGGCTGAGGTGCAGCCAGGGCCTGGCAGCTGTCCCTGAGCCCAGGGCTGGGGTGTCTGCCTGCCTTAGGCAGCCTTTTTGTCCTGTGTGGCCAGGAGCTGGGAGAGGCAGTAGGGGATGAGGCCGACAGTAGCCAGCGGCACGGCCGCGCTCTTGCAGAAGGAGAGGGCGTAGAAGAGGAGCTGCACGTGGGAGGGTGGCTTGAAGGCATCGAAGATGTGGAGGATGAGGAGGGAGGCAGCGATGCAGCCCAGGCGGAAGGGCAGCTGCTGGCCCTGCTTTAACCGGGAGCTCTCCTGGTACATGTGGGAGTTGAGGGCCAGCCCCAGCCCAAAGAGGATGCCCAGGTTACGGAGGAGGCTGGCAAAGGGAGTGGTGTCAATGTGGACCCACTCAGGGTGGCTGCACCACTTCTGTGCCTTCTCCAGCGTCCAGAGCAGGTCCACGCCAAATGTCCAGAGCAGCAGGTAGAAACCCAGGGTGAAGCTGAAGAGGAAGACGGTGATGCCCAGGTACCGTTGGAAGCTGGCATTGTAGATGCACTGGACATGCTGGAAGGTCTTGGCCACAGCCATCCCTGCCAGGGAGGATTGGTCAGTGCTGTGGGTACTGCAGTCCAGCACAGTGGTGCTGCAGGGCAAGGGAAGGGGGTCTGATGCACTCACCTGAGAAAACCCCTGCAATCACCTGGTGGGGGAAGTGAGCAGCAATGAAGACTCGGGACATGCAGACACAGACCTGAACTGCCCAGAACCCAATCCAAAGCACTGTCCACAGCACCCTGGGAGGGACAAGTGGCCATGTCAGTGCCAGGGCCAGATTGCACTGCCATCATGTACTCCAAACGTCTGGCTGCTGAGCCTGCCCCCATGTAGACCCAACCTGGAGTGCTGCCAGGCCACAGCCTTGTGCCTTGATGGGCTTGGCTGTGCCTGTCAGTGCTGGGAGCTGCCTCTGCCTAGAACAGGTGGTTTTGGAACACAACTTACCAGTATCTGAATGTCCTTGACTGCTTTTCTCCTCCAGCAGCAGAGAGGAAAGCCGTCACCATGACATAGTACACGCCTGCTGCACCCATGGCATGGCCAGATGGGCTTCCTGGGCAAGAAGAGAGACCCAGGTCAGACTCTGCATGGGCCAGAGCCGAGCACAGGCAGCTGTGCTGAGCCACCAAGGGTCAAGGTCTGCTCTGTGCAGGGGCTGCCCTGCCTCCTTCCCCTGCAGGCACAGCCAGTGTCCCCAGGAGCTCAGCAGTAAGGGCCTCCTTCCAGAGCTGTCCAGGGGCATGTGCTGCCTGCAGGCTGCCAGCAACAGCCCTGGCCAGGCCAGCACCCCCCGTTTGCAAGGGCAGGTCACCCCCTGCCCCTGGCTGTACCATGGCTTGGGGAACCCTACCGGGACCAGTCTCGCAGGTGAGCGGGAACTGCTGGATCTCTGGTGCGGAGTTGTTGCCATAATAGTCTGTGTCAAGGACCCACCAGTATGGTCTCTCCCCAAAGAGGATCCTGAAAAGAAAGAAGGGATCTAGGGAGGTCTGGGCACAGCTGCAGCTTTAGATCTGCCCTGGGAGATGGAGGTAGCAAAGGACCCACAAGTGGTCCAGGGCATTCTGACAGACACAGCACCCAGCTGATTGCTTGGTTCTGACAGCTGGCACTGCCTGTCTGTGTCCCCATCCCCAGCCCTGAGGGGAAGAGCAAGAACTTCCTGGAAGCAAGTCAATATGACCTCTTGTAGAGAGGGGCTCTGTGAAGATCCCCCTGCTCAGCACCACAGCCCTGGCTGTGGCTGAAGGGAGGTGCAGAGGCTCCGTCTCTGCTTGGCTCTGGAAAGGGGGGAGCTGTTGCTGCATGGCTTGGGAAGGAGTGACCACTGTCACTGCTCAGCTGGGGCTGAACTCTGCTGTTTGTTCTGCTCTGGCACTGGGGCTGAGAGCACTCATCCAGCCCACATTAGTCCAGGTGTGCCAACACACAGTGGGAGTGTTGGCTGGGGGCACTTACCACTTGAAGACGAGGTTGAGCCAGTCTCCAATTACAGCCACCCAGATGAGTCTGATGCCCACTGCTTCACTGAAGTGGAACCAGATGGGGAAGAGGACAAAAAAAGCATTCCTGAGATCAGCAGCGTAAGAGATGAAGAGGAACCAGTCCTGGGAGCCCTGGAAGCGCTGCTGCAGCCAGTGTGTTGTCCTGATGCCTGCATCATGCAGGAGGTTCATGTTGGCCTCCATCCTCCTCTGCTGCTGCCCTTGGCGTGGCTCTGCCTGTCCCGTACTCCACTGTGCCACTGGGGTTTTATACTCTGCAGGGTCTTGTTTGCAGCGGGCAGGTCACTGTCCCAGCACTGATCTTTGGACCCAAAACCACTCTTTCCAAAGGTACATCACCAGGGGGTTGTAACAAACATGTTTGGAACAACTTACGTAAAAGGGGAAAACAGGCTTTGAGGGCACGTGGAGTGCAGGGTGCTCCAGCTCCAGCAGCATCCCCTGCCCTGCCCCATCCCCTCACTCAGGGGGATCCTGCAGGCCTGGCTTCTCCAGCTATCCAACACAACAGTTCAGCTCTGACTGAACCACAGCCCTTGCTCCATTACTCTGTGTGTGTGACAGTCCTGCAGAGCTGCCATGTCCAGGGCTGACAATTGCTCTGGTCTCTCTGCCATCCCCCTGTGAACCACCCCAGAGCATGGCAAGGATGTCCAGGAGCATGGAGTGGCTGCATGGAGCGGAGGGCAGACTGCCCACCCCCCTCCTCATTTGCCAGGCTAATTTAAACAGGGCTTTGCATAATGGGAAACTTTCAAAGCCATTCCTGGAGATTCCTGCAGTCCCAGAGAGCCAGGCCTGGGATGCTCCTGGCTGCCAGCCATGTTCTTCTGATCTCTAGTGTGGGGGCTAAAGGACCCTTGCAAAAGGGACAGCACTTCTCCTCCCAGCACTGCTCCACTGGGTTAACCCCTCCTGCCCCATCAGACCCAGCTGTAGGTACAGACACAAACACACAGCTCATCCTGCAGTGCCCATGGCGTCCCCTCCACCCCAGCTGCACTCTGCTGTCCCTGGCCCTGCAGCTTTATCCTCCACAGCTGCCAGAGCATGGACACACAGCCCTGCAGCAGCAGCACAGGGTGCCCAGCCAGCACCCACCACAGCTGAACAGGCAGCGAGGCATTAATGATCAACAGCCAGTGAAATGCATCACTTATCTCCCCCCTGAGAAAATTCACGTCAGGATCCTTGAACCCCTGCCCTGTGTTGTTTGCCTCTGTGAGAGCTGTGTCCAGTAGTGAGTCCTGCTGACAAACAGCAGCACTTTCAGGCCCCATCCTGCCCCTCTGCCCATGCAGAGCCCAGGGAGCCATGGGGACTGACAGGCAAAACACCAGCAGACCTCGCTCCCTGGGATATGGGCATGGGTGCCCTGTGAGACAAGCAGGCAAAGGCCACAGACTCAGCCCTGCTGCAGGCATGTCCTATCCAGCCTGGCCTTGCTGCACCCAAGGAAGGTGGTCCCAGACCCTGGACTGAGCTCCTGACCTGCAAAACATCCCAACAAAACAGAAGTTTGCACAGAAATGGAATTGCTCTTGAAAAGCAAATTCCCCAACAGCTCATTCCAGGGTCGTCAACTGAGAGTGGTTTTGGCCAGCGTGAAGGAATGCAACAGACTTGGCTTCCGTTCCAAAAATATTTTGAAACCATCAGCAATAAATCCTTCACTGGAGATTTCACAGCGGAAAATGGGGCAAAAGGTGTTGGGGGATGGAAAAAATCACTGCAGGAAAACTGGGGCCAGAGTGGGGAGAGGGCAGGAAGCAGGATGGAAGCAGTCACCTCCTCCCTCCCAGCACAGGGGACAGAGTGGCTCAGCCCTGCTGTGCAGTGCCAGGAGCACATGGCACTGCTCAGGACTGTGCCAGAGGTGCCAGGGTGGACACGGTCCCAGCACTGCTCCATGGCCTGCCCTGTGGGTGAATGCCCAGCCCCAAAGTCACTGTGTGGATCTGGGGCAGGGCAGGGCAGGAGCTGAAGCTGCCCAGGCACTGCAGGGTTCTGCATCCTGGCTGCTCTGACAATTGCTCAGGGTCCAGCTCAGCCCCTGTGCTCTGCAGCCCTGCCAGCAGCACCCTGGGCATGTGCACTTTAAACTGGATGGCTTTCCCAGGGAAGGAGCGGGGCCAGGCTGGGAGAACCCAATTTCTGCCCTGGGTCTGTGCACAGCAAGCCCAGGAGCAGCTCCCAGCCCAGGAGCTGTGTGAGGGCAGCAGCTGGCTCTGGGACACGCTGTGCCCGTGATTCCCAAGGTTCTGTGTGCAGCTCTGGCCAGTGCAGCACCAGTGGGTGCTGTGCCATGTGCAGTGCCAGTGTTTGGTCCAGAATGTTCCCAGACAGCTGCAAGGTGCAGGCTGTGCTGTGGCAGCGTGGTCACTGCGTCAGGGCACGAGCAGAGTCCAGGCAGCACCGCACATGTGGGCACGCGGTGTCGGGCAGGGAGCTGGCTGGACACGACCTCCCTCTCACACTGCTCCTGGCAGGAGCCACTGGGCACAGCCCCTGCTGTCACCCCAGGGCACTCAGGGACCGCTGCAACCTCTCACTGAGCCATGGCCTGAGCTGCCCTCTCCTCCCATCACCTCTCCCGTGTGCTGCAGCAAGCTGAGCTGGCTCCCAGGGGCACATGGCAGTAGAGCTGCTCAAGCCCCTCACAGCACGTTCTGCACAGACCCATCCACTACAGCAAGGGGTTAGAGAGGATGGATAGCCACCATGCCCCCAGGGACACTTTGGTGAGTGCTTAGCCATGTGCCAGGGCTGGCACTGGCCTCACCAAGCTCCTTGGTGTCCCCATCCCAGCCTGGCATGGTGGGGATGGGCTCTGGGCTGTGGGATCCTGCAGCCCAGAGCTGCACATGCAGCCAGGGGTGTAGAATCAAGGGTCCCCACACAGGGGGGCTGAGCACATTGGGCAGCAGCCAAGCCCAGAACTAATTAACGCAGCTCAGAACAACTGTTAAACATTAACTCCATCAGTTGCTCCATATTCCCTGGCAGGAGTCTCCTGCCAGTACCAGGGTCCAGGAGCATTGCCAGGACACACTCACACAGCCACACCAGGCCCTGGGGTGGCCCCACATCCCTTGGACCCCCACAGAGCTGAGCCAGGACCATCCCCAGCAGGGCAGCAGTTCCCACAGCATCAGCTGTGCTGGGGTCTGGCCCCTGCCACAGGAGACAGAGCAGCACCTGTGAGCTACTTGAGTTTGTTCAGGAAAAACACTCGAGTGCCTGTTTATTGGGAAAGGCAGACATGGGACAGCCCAGCCACGAGCTCCAGCAGCCTCCCAGCGAGCCCAGTGCATCTCCATCTGCAGAGCTGGCAGCAGCAGGCAGAGCCTGGCAGTGCCTGGGCACAGGGGCCTTGATGCTGCAATGGCTGCGTGGCTGGGAGGATGTTTGGGCATCCCATGGCAGGTCCACAGCAACACCACAGCCCTCCATGGTACAAAACCTCAGCTCCTAGGGCAGCTGCAGCTTTGTGCTGTGGGCAGCCTTGGCCAGCACTGTCACCCTGGGTACACCAATGATGAGGTGGTGGAAGCCCCATCCCAGAGGAGGGGAGCAGCTGTGGGCATGTCACAGTACACAGGGTGACATCCAGGATGAAAGAATGAAATCACTCCCAGGGCTTGTTTTTCAGAGGTTTTGAGTCCTTCTTTGGCAGAGCTGCAGCGCTGAAACAAGAACTGAGCTTCTCCCAAAACCTGACCCTGAGCACGTGACACCCTGGGCAGGGAGGGCAGGTCCTGCTGTGGGACAGAGACCCTCTGAGCACCCACCCGAGAGCCAGCAGCACCCCCTGGCCCATCAGAGCCCACCAAAAGGCGGTGCCAGGCTGAGGTTGAGGAAGCCCCCAAAGTGGAAGGGGGGCAGGTGGGGGGCACAGGCAGTGGCAGAGGACAGGCAGGCAAGGGGATTGACCCCACAGGCCCCAACATCCTGTTCACTGCTGAAGTAGACACTGTCAGATGAATCCACCGAGGGATCCTCGTTGAAGTAGTTGTAGGGCCTCAGGAAAAAGCCGACACCATTCCCCACAGTCACCGTGTTGGGGATGTCTTCAGCGTGAGGGACGTGCAGGAACCCCACAGTGATCCAGGCAACCAAGTCCTGGGAGAAGAGGAACATGTGTCGGGCTGAGCAGGACTCTGCCAGCCTGGCAGCTGCTCAGTCTGACTCTGGGACAGGTGCAGCTTCTGTCCAGGATGGCCCCCACAAAGTTCAGCTTCTCTGCAGCCCAGGGACCCCAGCTTACCTCGTTGGTGATGGTCTCGTTGTTGATGAAGTCAGCAAAGGCGACAGTGGGAGTCCAGGGGTCATTCTGGTTGTAGATGCTGGTGCTGGTGGGCTCCTCCTCCTTCCGCCGGGTGACGGCCAGCTGGTACCTGCCAGCACAGGGACCAGAGGGGCTTGTCCCTGTCCCTGTCCCTGCCCAGCACAGGCCAGCCATGGCACTGCCAGCTGGGATGCACTGACAAACTGGGGCTGGATGCATCCCTGGTCTGCCCTGGGGCAGGGAGGGAAAGGGCTGGGAGAGCTGTAATGGGCAGCAGCCCCAGCATCTTCCAGCTTTGCAGGGGATCCCTTGCTGCCTGTGGCTGGGAAACATGAATGGATCCAGGTGCAAACATTGCCACTCAATGCCCAGTGCACTCCCTTAAGCCACAGCTACTTCTCCCCCACACAGCCGTCCCCAGCATGAGCTCCATCAATTCACCAGTGAGACTGGTCTGTGCTTACCCCAAGCATTTTCCAAAAGGTGTTCTGTCCTCATGGGAAGATATCACAACCTGGTGATGCCAGTGCTTCCCTTAGGAATTTGTTCTGCAGCCTACTTCCCCTCAAAGGGAAAAACACATGGGGCTGCTCTAAATTAGTCTGACGTGAGGTCAGATTCCTGCCTGTGAACTACCACAAGCAGATGTTATTGAGCAACATCTCAAGGAAATTTCAGAGCCAAAAGCTATGTGTGTTTGCTGTTTAACCCTTCCCTGACAGCCTCCCTCCACCAGAAGCAGCTCCACAGCTCTGACACCCACCTGCCCCAGCTGATGGAGCGTTCCATGGAGCTGTTGGTGGGCAGGTGCTTCCCAGCAAAGCTGATGATCTGGATCCGGTAGCTGCGTGGGTGCTCCCACTTGTTGGGATTGGGGCTGACAAAGGAGAGGTAGCGGGGCATGGGGACATTGAGTGGGAACGCTGCCTCATCCTCCTTCTCCAGCCTTTGCCTGCGGAGGTATGGCCGCTCAATGGTGTTCTGTGTGCTCCAGGGATCTTTGACAAACTCATACTCCATATCCTGGGTCTCCAGGGAGTTCAGCTGCCCTGTGAAGCAGAAGAAAAAACCCTCTCAAGCTCTGCACCCCAGGCAGAGCCTCTGGCCACAGCAAGCCACAGCCATGCACAAAGCTGGCCAGACCTACCGTCAACATCCAGGTCCACCTTGTAGTGGATGTGGTGGAGGTGCATCGTCCCCAGCGTGTGGGGCCCAACCCTGTTGCCATAGTCAGTGCCTCGGCCATGGAAGAAGGAGGTGCTGATGTAGCCAGTGGCATGCACCCGGACCTCCACGGCCCCGTTGCCGTGGAACATGAAGTCCCAGATGTAGTCATAATTAATGAGTGTGGAGATGGTACGGATGACCAGCGCGCTTTTCCGCAGCCCGCCGTAGTACAAGGACTGTGAGTCAGAGAAGTGGCGCCTCAGAGGGACAGCAGAGTCATGTTCAAAAATACAGAGTGAGTTTTGGTTGGTTTTGGGAGTATCTGCCTCTGCCAGGTAGTGCCGGTCCACGTAGGTCGCTGTGTAGGGGCAGTCCAGGCCCCGGACCAGCTCGTAGGCAAACCTGCCGATGCCAAAGCTGCCGTCGAGGTAGCGGGTGGACATGCCCCCGGGGCAGTTGGAGCCGTACAGGGCTAAGGCTTCCTGCAGACTCAGCTCGTAGACAATCCTCTCCCCACGGAACCTGATGTCAAAGAGGCGCGGGCCAGTGTTGGGGTTCATGCCGAAGGCGATGCTCCAGCCCTGGAAGGTGATGTGGTTGCCCCTGACGCTGTAGCGGGGACCCTGGGGCTCAAACTGCAGTGGGCCCGGGGACCCAGGTGGGCGCCGGGGCTTCATTGAGCCCAGCACTGCATCAGCCTGGGGCTGCTTGAGCCTGACAACCTCCAGAGTACCGGCCACAAACTCCTGTTCCAGATCCCCCGTGCTGGCAAAGTACCGGCCGTTGTAGAAGACTTGGCGCAGCTGCCACCGGGAGACGTGGAGGTCCCCGTGGTCCACCAGCACCTCCAGCCCCACTGGAGACAGGTAATAGCCGGTGCCAGCCACGTTGTGGAAAAGAACAAACCAGGTCACACGGTCACCAGACTTGAAGCCCCGAGGGGCCGTGGTGAGGACGACCAGGCTGGTCCCGTCAGACTCACAGCACGCAGCGAGGAAGCGCGGTGCCTTTTTCAGCTCCCTCTGAATGAGGGCGTTGATGTCCGTGTACTCCTTGCCGGTAACGGGTCTGCGGTGGTACGGCACCTTCCCCCCGTACTTCTGCACCGTCACGTCTCGGTGGTACGCCGGCGTCGGCAGCGGCCCCACCACGTACTCGGTGATGTTGGGGTCTGGCTGGTTCCCAAAGTACAGCACAGCCAGCGCCTCTCGGCGGGGACGAGCCCCCGCGCCGTCCAGGAACCGCAGCACCTCTGCCTTGCCGGGCACCTGCACATCCACCGAGGCGATGCAGTTGTCCGAGGGTTTGGCGCGGGAGGCCTCAACCAGCGGCACCCCGAGGTGTCCCTGCAGGTACCGCACCACCTGTGACAGCTCCTCGGCTGTCAGGTCAGCAAACACCAGGCTCTGGCCGTCCTCCATCTCCTCCTGCTGCGGGGGCAGGTGCTGGCAGGTTCTGGGGGTCCTTTCTCTGGTCAGCAGCACGCAGACCAAAGCGAATATTGTGGCTAGCGCCAGACCAAGGAGGATGAGCACGGTTTTCAGGCTCATGCCTGCTGGGGCACTGAGTGCTCCCACAGCCTGGCAGGACGCGTTTCCAGCTGCGGAACCCTCCCTGCGACTCACCAGAACAAGGGGCTGGGTTGGCTCGGGTTTATTTTCCTCCCCTGTTTTCTCAGCAGGGAACAGCCTGGAGGAACTCGCAGGGAGGGTGCAAGGGGACGTTCTCACACATTGCCAGGATTTGCTGGGAACCATAAAAGGCAACTTTGCTCTGCTTCCCTAGAGGATCATAATTTTAAGTAAGCTCAATGTTTGTACATCTGTCCTTCCCCTCTGGTTCCAGATCCTACACTGCAGAGCTTGGGGAGGATGGATCCAGTCTTTTAGGGGAAAAAAGCACATCTGCCCTCTTCTCTTAACCCCACAGATGCTGGGCAGGCAGCAGTGGCTGTAGAGACAAACCTTCCCCATGCAGAGCAGAGCTAAACACAGCACCACTGCCCATCCTGACACAGCCCTGCCATCACCAAGCAGCACTGCCTGCTGCTGCCAGCATCCCCATGGTCCTGCAGCTGGGATGGAGGGGACAGCATTTTGTCACTCTGCAAAGGTGCCCAGTGATCCTGGGTTACATCCTAGCACAGGTGGGGCTGTGAGGAGGGGAACAGGGGCACCAGAGCCCAGCCAGCATCCTGGCAAACAGGGAGTGGCACTGGCCATGCTGCATCCCCAGCGGCCATGAGACCCCTTCCTGCAAGGTCCTGTCTGGATCCCTCCCTTGTTCCCAGCACTGAGGGCCTGAGAGCCACAACCCTCCCAGTCCTGGCCATGACCCAGCCTCCCCCTAACAGCAATGGGGCTTGGTGCCCGTGCCCACCTCAGTCCACACCCCTGAGCCCTGGGGCACACCCCAGCTTGTCCCTCCTGCCCTCCAGCTGGAGAGCCCCGTGCCCTGACAAACACCCAGAGCCACACTGCTGGGCTGGTTTGTGGGCACAGGAAACCAGAGACCAGCATCACACCCAGGAAACACTGCTGTAAATTTAAGAACGAGACACTTGAGAGCATTGGACCAGCACCATTTTCATTATTTTAACCTGAGATATGCACTACACAGCACTTGCTTCTACAGCAGAGGAACAGGATTTTCTCCTCACTTTCCTCTGGTGACAGACTCAAATTCAGGAATTAACAGGTAACGTAGACTTCCATCTCACATCATGCTAAGAAAATCATGCTTCCCTTTTCAAGAGCACTATTTCAAAAGCAACAATAAAATGTGAAGTCATTAGACAACTGAAAACTGAGACAACTTCACTAAAAAGCTGAAAATCAGAGACAGAACAGTCAGCCTGGTGTCTCTGACACATCTCCACCGTCCCATAGCATTAAAGCCTGCTCATATTTTGAAAACCATCGTAAGTGAATGGGGGGAAGTTTGGCAAACAAGAGGCAGCTTTGGGCAAGCAGGCAAGAGGGTTGATTTCACATGCTGTGAAGTCCTGCTCGCTGGTGAAAAACACACCATCGTGGGAGTATATAGAGGGGTCCAGGTCGTAGTAATTGTAGGGTCTCAGGAGAAAACCGACCGAGTTTCCCACGGTCACGGTGTTGGGAATATCCTCAGAGTGTGGAATGTGAAGGAAGCCAGCAGTTATCCAGGCAACCAGGTCCTAGGCAGAGAAGAGCCACAAGCCCAGGGTTACTTCAGGAGCTGCAGCAGCAGTGACCAAAATACACATGAGATGGTGGGGAGTGACAGAAGAGAAGGAAAGGGAGCCCAATGGGCACCAGCTGGCCACGTTCCCACACACCAATCTCCCCTCTCCAGGGAAAGGACTTCTCCCTTCCCCAAAGCCCTGCCACAGCCATGGCTGCAGATATCCACACATGGAAGGGCCCTTGCCTTGACCTCCATGCCCTCACAGAGATTTTCATAATGTTTTGCCAGCATTTCTCCACAGGGAGAAACAAACTTCTGCTCGGCTCACACTCTCTGTGCTCTCTGACCAAAGTACCAAGCAGACACACAGGAAAGGGGATGCTCAAACCCACTTTCCTCTGGGCTGCTGCTCTCACAGCTGGGCCCATTGTCCCAGGGGCTGTGCTGGACTCTCTCTGCTCCTTGGGGTTCCCACTGAGCCTGGGGCTGGGTGTTACATTCCAGCCCAGGGACCCCAGCTTACCTCGTTGGTGATGGTCTCGTTGTTGATGAAGTCAGCAAAGGCGACAGTGGGTGTCCAGGGGTCATTCTGGTTGTAGATGCTGGTGCTGGTGGGCTCCTCCTCCTTCCGCCGGGTGACGGCCAGCTGGTACCTGAGGACAAGAAAAGAGATGGGAGCAGCCCCTCGAGGCAGGGCAGAGCTAAATCATCTCCTGAAAGCTTGCAGAGCACAGGCCTGCTCCAATGGAGCAACCCCAGAGGAGTGCTTCCCTATGCCTCCCATCAAGGGACATCCAGCAGTGCCTTCCCAGCTGGCAGGGCTGAGGGGGTCTCTGAGAACCTGCCACACCAGCCAGAACAGCCTGACCTTGCCCAGCTGATGGCCCTCTCCATGGAGCTGGCTTCAGGGATGTGGTCCCCTGCAAAACTGGTGATCTGGATCCTGTACCCACGCTGGTGGCCCCACTTGTTTTTGCTGTTGGCCGCGAAGTAGACGTATCTGGGCATCTTGGACTGGAGCCGGAAGGCAGCCTGGTCTTCTGTGTCCAGGACTTTCTTGGTGAGTCGTGGCCGCTCTATCTGCTGCTCTGGGCTCCAGGGAGCCCGTGTCATCTCGAATGCCATGTCATGGGCCACGAGGGAGTTTTTCACCCCTGTGAAGCCAAAACAAAGTCACTGAGGAGAGTCCCCACAGTCCCCTATTCCCCAAGGACATCACAGTGCCTGGTCTCCCTGTTCTCCCTCCCTGCACCCTGGGCTCTGAGCACACATCCTGCCCAGGAGCAGCAGCTGCTCTGCAGCTCCACGTGCTGTGGCAGCCCCATGTATTGATCTATGTCTGGACACTCATCCAAACCGGGCAACACCACTCTGCAGCAGACACGACAAGAGATGAGCCTCACCCCAAGACAGAAGAACAGGTTTGCTTCCCATGCAAGCATAGTCTAATTAACTAGAGCAGAGCTTTGTTACTGCTCATCCTGCAGAGCCCAGGTGCTGCACACATTTGCACATCACAGACAAGAGCAGTGCTGTGCTGTTCTCAGTCCCTGCCACAAAGAACAGACGTGGGCCCAAGGTTCAGAGCAACAGGAGCAGCACAGGAGCAAATAGATCTGGGGACAAGGTGGAAAAAGGCTGCTGAGAGCATTTGATGGCCAGTGCCTGTGCAGTTCTGGCAGAGGGGTTATTGCTCAGCACCTCCTGCCTGTCCCACCATGGAGCCCCTCTGTGTTCCCTTCCTTTAACATACGAGTTCTCAGCTTCCATAAAAGTCATTTCAGAGCTGAACCTGTGCCCATCTGTGAAGGTTTGAACCCCACAGAAGAAGACCCATGCACAGCCAAGCTCATTTCCTTTCTTTTTCTCACATGAACCAAACTTCTAAGCCCACACCTCCCCAGCAGTGTTAACAGTAACAGTCTGTTTTCATCTGCCTTCTCCCTGTTCCTGCAGTTCTGCCACCACCCACTGCAAGCATATCCTGACCCACAAGTGGAAAGAAAAACCTGTATAACCACCAGAAAAGTAAAGTATTTTCAGTCAAAAAGTATATGGAGAACATTTCAAAAAGGAGAGACAAGATCCAGACCTACCTCCCACATCCAAGTCCACCTTATAGTTGACAAAATGGGTGTGGATCGTACCCAGGGTGTGCTCCCAAAGCCTATTGCCGTATCTCAGGCCATCCCCGTGAAGAAAGGAGGAGCTCGGGTAGCCCGTGGCCTGCACCTTGCCCTCCATGGCCCCGTTCTGGTAGAAGATGAAGTCCCACACGTAGTCATAGTTGCCCACGGTGGCAATGGAGCGAATGACCAGAGCCGAGTTGACCAGCCCCCCGTAGTAGAGCGACTGCAAGTTGGAGTAGTGGCGCCTCAGAGGGGAGCCCAGGTTCTGCTCAAAGATGCAGAGCGAAGCCTTCCTCCTCTTGGGCCTCAGGCTGGCGGACAGAGAGTGCGTGTCCACGTAGGTGGCCGAGTACGGGCAGTCCACCCCTCGCACCAAGGGGGAGGTGTAGCGGCCCAGGCCAAAGCTCCCGTCCATGTAGCGCGTGGACATCCCTGCCGGGCAGTTGGAGCCGTACACTGACAGCGCCTCCTGGACGCTGATTTCGTAGGCAACCCTCTCCCCCCTGTGCCGGATGTCAAACAGCCGCAGGCCTGCGCTCACGCTCATCCCAAAGGCAAAGCTCCAGCCCTGGAACAGCACGTGGTTGTTCCTCACGCTGTAGCGGGGACCCTGCGCCTCAAACTGCACCGGGAACAGCGCGGCCGGAGCAGCTCGAGGCTTCATGGACGAGAAATCCCCATCCCACGGCGCCTTCCTCACCTTCTCCACGCTGATCCGACCCTGCACGTACGCGCTCTCCAGCTGAGCCATGTCCCTGTAGTACTGCCCGTTGTAGAAGACCCTGCTCACGGCCCACTGCGAGATGTCCAGGCTGCTGTGATCCACCAGCACCTCCAGCCCCACCGGGTGCACAAAGAATCCACTCACGTTCTGAAACAGGACAAACCAGGTGACCCGATCTCCAGACTGGAATCCA
>NC_031796.1:1893619-1896271 GCF_001522545.3 Parus major | reverse complement strand
TGTGACAGCTCCTCGGCTGTCAGGTCAGCAAACACCAGGCTCTGGCTCGTGGATTCTGTCTTCTCCACAATGCCGGGCTGGAATTCACAGCTGGGCGATCGCCCATCCCTGCTCAGCAGCATGCAGGACAGAATGAAGATTATCACTGCAGCCCCGACCAGGAGAACGTAGGGAAGTTTGGGGTTCATCACTCCGAGTGCAGTGGCAGCCCATGCAGTCTGGCTGAAGAATCCAGAGCACGTCCCTCACCTGCAGACCAGGCTCTTTATTCATTTGCAGCTGTGGGCGTAACAGCGGCGCTTGTGAGGTGGGGAGGGAACTTGTAGCTCCCGTGGGGCTCTGAGGAGATCACAGGTCCCAGCCAGTTTGGCTTGTTTCCTCCCCACCCCAGATGCACCAAAGGAGCCAGCCAGGGAGCCAGTGCCTGGCTCACTCACCGAGCTTCTGATGGGTTTCTCTGCTGCAGGGTGACACCACAAAGAGCTCCAGTCTCATCTGTCCTAGGGGCCTTTGCTTCTTTCAGTGTCTCCCAGGATGCTCTGTCTCTGCCTCCTGTGGCATCGTGGTGACGCCACGGGGGAAGGCTCAGCCAGCCTGGTCCTTCTGCACCCCGTGCCCCCAGACCAGCCCCACTGCCCTGAGGGGCCAGTCCACGCTGGCATGGCCCCAGACCTGCTCATGCCAGTTCTTCCTGTCCTATTCTCCCTTGCCTCCAAGTCCTTCCCAGCCCCGAAGGAAGGGACCTGGCGGCTCCAGCCTGGCTGTGGGCAGACCAGAGGCAGCTCCCTGGTGAGAAAAGGCAGCACTTGCTGAACCATTCCTGTCCCGTTCCAGCAGAGGTGATTTTTGCACAAGAGCTGCCCTGGACAGAAGTGGTGTGAGGCTCCTGCATGGCCATCAGCTCCTGCAAGGCTCCCCCACGGCTCCTGGCCCCACGCAAGGCAGCGACACACCGTGACAGCAAAGATGGATTTTTGGAGATCAGGGCCCACCAAACACTCTCCTGCTGGGGAGAGCCTGAGGCACAGGCAGGAGGGACCAGAACCACCAAGGCTGCAATGGAACCATTTATTTCATTTGCATTGATGTTAATTTAGGAATTATGTTTTCAGCCTCACTTCCAAATAGCCAATAATTGCCCTTTTTCCCTGCAAGTCCCACGGCAGCCTCAGATGAGGATCCAAAAACCTGTGTGGGCAATGTCACTTCAGCTGTGACACAGCTGTGCCCGCCGGCGCTGCAAGGCGGGGCTCCTGTGGGAACTGCTCCAGCTCCTGCATGGCCCAGAGCCCTCTTGCCCGGAACACGGCTGCCCTCTCGCCACAGGGAACAAGTCTGAGATTTACACAACTCCACTCAAGAGCGCTCTGCAGCAGTCAGGGCTCAGGCTCTGTAAACAGAGAAGGGCACTGAGGAGGGGCAGTGAAGTCACAGAAGAGGACCTGGCCTCCACACAGGAACTGTATTTTAGCACATTCTCGAGCCTTGCTTACGGGAAGGAACCAGTATCAGCCCCGGTTTTGACTGTAACAGCAGCAGCACCTCTCAAGGCCACACAAAGCCCTGCATCACAGGAGGACACGTGCTGGGAACAAATGCTTGCCCTGGGGTTAGCTGCAGTTTGACCAACACAGCTCTGAGGTCACTTTCCACAATCCAGGAGACAGCAGAGATCCCTGGGGCTGCGTTTCTCTTTGGGCTGGTTCAGATGGAGCCACTGCACACCAGCGACCTCTTTGGTCCTGTGCAGATGTAAAACATTTTCCCTCTGCCTTTGACAGGAGCGGTTTTCAATAAAAGGCACCATGTGTGTCCCCCAGTGTCCCCAGACTGCAGATGCTGCTGCCATCCCCTTGGGGGGGTCTCAAAGGTGGCCCCAAGGCTCAGCATCCCTGCGCTTTCAGGGTGGCTGCCAGCGCTTCACTGTGAGCAAGGGGCTGCTCCTGGGCTCCAACACCCCTGTGCAGACACCCAGTGCCAGACTGTGACTGCCCATGGGAGCAGGGGAACTCGCTGGGTCACTGCAGCGGCTTCACAACTTGGGATCCAACGCTGGAGTGTTTCCTCAAGGGAAGAAGGGGAGAGAGCTGCAGGAGCTCAGCCCCACAGAGCAGCAGGACAGCTGTCCTGCTTTACATGGGGCAGCGAGAGACTAAGAGGATTTTCCCAAGGGAGGAGGAGAGCCAGAAGCAGCAGCAGGCTCTGCGAAAGCAAGCTCATACTGTGCTCAGACAGGGCCAACTCCCTGTCTGCCCGCCCATGCCTATGGCAACACACACCGTGCCAGACGTGAGGCCTCAAGGAAACACAAACATTTTTCAGCTGCTACCTTTCATACTTTCCCTGAGCTGAACACAGAGCTCCCAGAAATTCCCACTGCTTTCCACTCAATGACCTCGACAGACTGGTTTATATATAGAAAAGTAATTTTGCAAAGAAAGAGGAGGTTGGAAGAATAAAGAAGCAGAGTTATGATGTCAGTTATTAGGGAACGTATGGACGAGGAGGCAAACCTCAAAGCTCTTGGGTTTATCAGAACAATGTCAGACATTAAAGGAAGATCCAGACCTACCTCCCACATCCAAGTCCACCTTATAGTTGACAAAATGGGTGTGGATCGTACCCAGGGTGTGCTCCCAAAGCCTATTGCCG
>NC_031796.1:1890219-1892139 GCF_001522545.3 Parus major | reverse complement strand
GCAGGTGCTGGCAGGTTCTGGGGGTCCTTTCTCTGGTCAGCAGCACGCAGACCAAAGCGAATATTGTGGCTAGCGCCAGACCAAGGAGGATGAGCACGGTTTTCAGGTTCATGCCTGCAGCTGCTCCAGCAGCATGCAGAGGCTTTCAGAGCAGGCTTTCCAGCTCCTGCCTCTGTCAGTGTATGCTGCACTGGATGGATTAGCACAGAAAGTACAAAAGACTGGGAGAGGCTAGGGGAGGAGATCTGAAACCCTTGGTGACCAGAAAGGGCAGATCTCCTCTAAGCTGCAGCCTCTTCTGTCCTTCACAGCAGTGCCCTGAAAGAACTTGTGGAGATGTGGGGTCAGTGACTCACTCAGACAAGTTCCACATAATTCCGTTACTTTTTCAGTCCAGCCTGGCTTCCTGAGGCTGCCTGTAAAAACGGAGATCCTGCAGTCAGCCTGAGGTGGCTGTGACCACTGTGAGGCTCTGACAAGCTGGGAATTGTTGCCACACTGCACAATTTCACCTCTTTACAACTCACCAATTTTCCTTGTTTATCAGGCTGCTTCCTTGTAAACATTCTGCCTGGCAGCACCATTCCAAGCTTGGAGTTACTTTTTATTTAACTTTTTTCAGTCTTCCACATGGAAGGTTTTGCTGAAAACACGTCCTTCTGTGTAGCAGCAGAAAAACTTTGGCAGGCATGGAGATGTAGTTCAGGATGAGGATCAGGTCCCAATGCGCTGTGAACAAGCAGCTCTTAGTTTGTACCTCAGCACAGCCCTGAGCCAATGAATCCCCAGCCACAGGATCACCCAATCTCTGCCTCCAACAGATAAACTGAGGCACAGCTCCCAAGAGGTTCCCTCAAAGACAGAAGGACCTGAGCCTGCTATCAGCGCTGCCAAGGCACAGTGCCCAGGCTGGGCAGGCACAGCTGCCCTCTGCCACCCCAGTGCCAGCTCCTGCTGGCCTCACAGTGCTGGCCACAGCATGGGCAGAACAAGGCAGCCAGAAGGACTCGGTGCTCCATCCTGCCACGCGGCACATGCTCGGGGTAGACAAGACACACCACTTTGGCTACAGGCCCGGGGCTGGTGCTGAGTAGGACAAGGCATCCAAGAGAACCAGGGCTGGAGATTCAACCCAATGTTTCCACTCCTGCTGCCAGCCTCACCTCACCTCACCTCACCCTCGTCTTCTCCTCTTCCTTGAGTCAGTTTGCTGATGGGAGACAGCGCCCACCAGCCTCTGGTTCCTCCTCTGCAGCAGACCCTGCCTGGGGCTCAGCCCCTCCGTGGTCCTCTGGCCGTGCTCAGACACCACAGCACGAGGCAGAGGCCACGTTGCTGTGGAACACACTCCATTATCCTCACCACCACTGGCAGCCTGAGCCTTCCTCAGGGCAGGCTGTGAGGCCAGGGACACACTTGTCCTCTCTGTGCCAGCACACAGGGCCCTGCCTCAGCAGCCACCACGCCAGGAGAGCCCCAGAGCCACAGCACTGGCTTCACGTAGTCACAGGGCCAGCAAAGGGGCTCACTGCAGCACAGGCACAGCAATGGCAGTGACAGGACAGAAAAGAACTGAGCCACAGCTGCGTGGGACACAGAAGTACCTGCTCTCATCAGCTCAGCAGCAGAATCAAAAGCCTCTGAGTAACCCCAAACAAGGCAAAGCAGTGCTGATTTCCAAGTCAGTCTTTTAATCCATGAAGTCAGTGAGCCTTCAAGGATTACTTGGGTTAGGCTTGGAAGAAAAATTCCATTTTGGTTTTGGCCTGGAACATGGTGCCCATTTCACTTGGAGCGCAGAGCAGAAGCACTGCTGTCCTGGTCCAGGTTTGGAGCACAGCCAGGACATACCTGCTGCCTCCCAGGACTGGGACCAGTGTCCTGCTGCCTCCCAGGACTGGGACCAGTGTCCTGCTGCCT